>NC_056738.1:327727235-327999735 GCF_019279795.1 Protopterus annectens
GGGTTCTATCAGTGAGCCAGTTAGCTATCCATCTGGTAATGTATGGGCTGCTGCCTAGCTGGGAGAGTTCATCTATTATGCCCAAGTGGGGAATAGTGTCAAAGGCTTTGGGTAGGTCAAGGTAGGAATTGTGCACTGTCTTCCCCTCGTCCATGGCTTTGGTGACTGTTTCGAAGAAGTCAACCAAGTTTAACAGGCATGATCTCCCTTTGACAAAGCCAAACTGTGTGGGGGTTGCCAATGTCTTTGTTTATAAATTCCATGATAATGCGATGTTCATCATGTTTCACTGTTGCAGTCATTACACTTGGGTTATCCTGCTGGCAGGCTACCCGCAGTTGGCCTGAATTCCAGTGTCAGTGCGCCAGGGGTATAAAAGATGAAGCTGACGCCATTTTCTTCAGTCTTTCTTGCCACGCGGTGCCCGAAGCAAAAGCAGTTCACAAGTGCCGGTTGGCCGACTCCTGAGATTTTCAAAAACGAATTTCAGATCCAAAGTCTTCATTAAAGCTAAGTACCCCGTTGGGGAAACTTTTTTTTTGCTCCAGACCGATGTCAGAAAAAGTTAACAATTGTATTTCTTGTGGGAAGCAAATACCTCATAAGGATTTTCATTCTTACTGTATTCCTTGCCTAGGCCCTGATCACAATGTTGCTAGCTGTCAGTTTTGTGCTAGATTTAACCAACGCACTATTAAGCGTTGGTACAATTTTGCCTTTCATTACTTTGGCTGAAGATTCAATTTTATAATGCCGTCAGAACAGCCAATGACCGGAGTTTATAAAAAGCACAAGGAAAAAGAAAAGGACAGGCATCCGAGGTCCAAAACTGACAATGAGGCTTCCGCTAAGCCAGTCGCCGGTTCGCCGGTTCTCAGTGAGGCACTTTTGTAGCCCCTGACGCCTGCTACCTCAGAGCCACAGGCCGCTGCCGATTCCCACATGGAGCCAGCTAGGCCTCTGGATACTCAAGGTATTGGACACTCGGAAACTATTTCCTCAGATGGGTCCTGAGCCGCTGAGCAGGCATCGGCTTCTGTGGGTGTTTTCAGACCTACACAGTTATATGTAAAGCCTACCTCAGCTTCTAAAGCAAAGTCTAAAGCAGCTCTAAAGACAAAGAAACAAGTACAGCATTCTCCTGGACAGACTTCCATGCCTAAAAAATAGATGCTCAAAATGGCCGAAGACCTAATTACCTTGATCAGGGGTTCCTATCCCCCTCCTGATAAGAGGTCTAGGCAAGAGACAGAATACGAATCTTCAGATCAGGTTTCCATTTCCTCTGACTCCTCTTCTGAACAGGAATACTCTCTTCCTCCCAATGAGGATTCTGATGCTGAGGAATCTATCCCTTCAGCCTCTCCTCCTGAGGATTACTCTTTTGGGGAAACCCTGCATACCGTGAGGGAGCATTTCCACTGGGAGAGCCAAGACTACTCAGAATCAAAGAAAAGGCTTAGAGATTTTCTTTTACTACCACAGCACAGGCCCCTTGCTATTTCCCGTTAGACATTGTAGATGATGTATTTTCAGAGTCAGGCCTTTCTCCAGACTCTTTACCCCCTGCCCCTGTTTAACCAGACAGATACTACAGGGTTCCAGATTCTCATAAATTTCTTTTTAAAAACCCTGCTGCTGACCCAGAAACTATTTCTCAGGGTCCCAAAGGGGTCAAAGCTTCTACTGCAAAAAACCCTATCCCCTCTGATAGGGATTCAAGAGCACTAGACAGATGGGGGAAAAAGGTTTACATTTCTGCTACTTTGGCTGTGAGGGCTTTAAATTGTCAATTTCATATGCTTAAATATCAGCAATACTTAATGTCACTGCTAAAACAGAAAATGTCAAATTCTGATTGTGCAGAAAATAAGGAAATTCAGGATTTATTGCATGCAACTGAAGAAGTGGGAAAGCATACATTGCAATGTGGTTTTGATTCTCTGGAGGCCTCTTGCAAGGCCGCAGTTACCGGTTCTGTCATTAGGAGGCATGCTTGGTTAAAGGAACAGAATCTGCCTGATCATGTTAAAGCAAAATTATTAGATGCTCCATTACAGCATGATACCTTATTTGGTGTTAAAGCAGAGTAGGTGTTGAAGAAAATGGAGGACAAAGTGAAATCTATGCAAACAGTAAAGGATTTCTTAAAGGTACAGCCACCCAGATTTAGCAGGAACTGGCCTACTAAGAATTGGTCCTTTCCAGTGTCAGG
Organism: Protopterus annectens; assembly: GCF_019279795.1. NCBI lineage: Eukaryota > Metazoa > Chordata > Ceratodontiformes > Protopteridae > Protopterus > Protopterus annectens. Next base: position 327,729,451 of record NC_056738.1, read on the forward strand.
CCACAAAGAGGCAGATACAGATGCCCCAGAGGCTGATCCCAGCCCCAGGGCTCATACAGGCCTAAACAGTGGGGCGCTTCTACCTCCAAAAGCGGAGAAGACAATTCCCAGCCATACAGAAAACAGCCCCAATGACTTTCCTCTGCCAGCACCAAGCATTTATCTTTTGGCAGTCCCCTTAGGGGGAAAACTAGCACTTTTTTCTCAAAATTGGCACATGATCACCCAGGACAAATGGGTCTTGAATATAGTGTCCCAGGGCTACAGGTTCCACTTTCGCACCCTGCCAAGGGCACAAGGTATGCCAGACCTGCCACACAATCAATAGGCAGAGGCACAAAAACAAGTTTCATCCCTCATGGAGATGAGGGCCATTCAGCAAGTACCACAGCAAGAGCAGGGACAAGGATTTTACTCAAGACTTTTCTTGGTACCCAGAAAGGACAAAGCCTGGAGACCAATACTGGACCTGTCTATTCTAAATACATTTCTGGATGTTCCAAAATTCAAAATGTTGACTCTGCAGCAGCTTCTGCCCATGCTGGGCAAGAAGGCTTGGCTTGTAACTTTAGACCTAAAAGTGGCATACCTGCATGTCCCAATCAGAAAACCTTGCAGAAGATACCTCAGATTCATAGCTGGCTCAATGCACTACCAATTCTCTGCACTGCCCTTTGGCTTATCTACTGCGCCCAGGGTCTTCATAAAATGCCTGGCACCAGTAATTGCATTTTGCAGACAAAGAGGAATTCAAATATATCCTTACTTGGATGATTGCCTTATTCAAGCAGAGAACAAGGACATTCTACTAAAGCATCTGGCGTTTGTAAAAAGATTATTAATTTGCCTAGGGTACACAGTAAACGAAAAAAATCAAAACTAGTGCCCTCTCAAGAGATAATATTCCTGGGTGCAAGCTTAAATACAACTGCCCAAATGACTTATCTCATGCCAGACAAACAAAGGCAACTGACTTTTTACTTAAAAATGTTGGCAATAAAGACCCAGTTATCTGCAAGAAAAATTCTGCAGGCTTTGGGCTTCATGGCATTCTTCTAATTCCATGTGCCAGACTGCATATGAGGAAACTACAATGGTATCTAAAAAGTGTTTGGACTCAACATTGCCACAGCCTGGAAACAATAATTACACTCATTCCCTGCCTGCAACAGGAGTTTTGATGGTGGGCAAAGGCCTGTCACCACAACAAGGGACAGCCATTCACCCTGCCTACAGCCAGGCAGTCAAAAACAACAGACGCATCAGATTATGCCTGGGGGGCCCACATGGCAGGAAAATGTATTCAGGGCACATGGCCCACAAGCCAAATGCATCTTCTTATCAATCAAAAAGAGATGCTAGCTGTTCAGAATGCCCTGACAGCCTTCAAGGATTTACTTCATCCAGGACAACTACTGATAAGGATGGACAATACTACAGTCATGTGGTACATAAACAAGCAGGGAGGCACACATTTCTACCCCCTCTGCAGACAAGCCATGACTTTGTGGGACACAGCATTGACTTATCAAGTACACCTGCAAGCACAATTCCTGCCAGGAAAGAAAAATACTCTGGCAGACGAACTAAGCAGAAACCTCACGGATCCCCATGAGTGGAAACTAGATCCACAAGTCTTCAGCATGATAACAAAGAAATGGGGATGCCCAGACATAGATCTATTTGCCTCCCCTCACAACTGCCAACTACAGAGATTCTGCACAAGGACTTATCACAAGCAAGCATGGAAAGTGGCTGCTCTATCATTCAGCTGGAAAACCCTAACAGTTCATGCCTTTCGTCCTCGGCCTCTCCTCCCCAAGGTACTCCTAAAGGTCAGACAAGAGAAGCCAAAAATGATTCTGATTGCCCCAGACTGGCCCCGCCAGCACTGGTACCCAATCCTAAAGAGCTTGTCTCAAGGCCCAGCCTGGACATTACCTCTAATTCCTCACTTACTGACCCAACGAAACAATCAGATCCTGCACAGCCAACTCAGGACCCTAAATCTGGCAGCATAGCGGATAATGTAACCATTCAGAACACAGCTCTCTCTAAAGCAGTGCTGGATGTTATTTTGGAGGCCAGGATGCCCAGTACCAGAAAATCTTATGCAGAAAAATGGAAGAGATTCTGTGCTTGGAACCAGGCACAAGGAATTGACTCGTTTGTACCAAATATTCCTCAGATTTTACAATAACTGAGATGCTGGACAAAAGACTATCCTTCTCATCAATTAAAATCCATGCCTCTGCCATTTCAGCTCATTACAATACGGAGCCACCTATTTTTCTCATCCGTTGCTAAGGCAGTACCTCGGAGGGGCCGAAAACATAAGACCTCCAAGGAGAGCACCAATACCTGCATGGGACCTCAATTATGTCTTGGAAAAACTCACACTGCTGCCTTTTGAGCCAGCCAATACAGCTGAAATAAAGTTCTTATCATGGAAAACAGCTCTGCTCCTAGCAATCACCTCTGCAAGACGAGTCTCAGAGTTACAGGCACTCATGGCTGTGGAACCTTTTATCATTTTCCATCCAGACAGGGTTTCTCTGAGGATGAACCCGACATTTATGCTTAAGGTAGTGTCCAGTATGGCCCTTAACCAAACCATTCATTTGCCCACTTTTTATCCAAATCCACAGAATAAGGGTGAGAGACTCCTGCATTCTTTGGACATACACAGACAGCTACGCTTCTACTTGGACAGAGCTAAAGCTTTCAGAAAGACTGAGCAACTTTTAGTGGCATATGCTGCAGGATCACAAGGAAAGGCTATCTCAAAGCAGAATATTTCAAAATGGATAGGCCACTGCATTCATTTCTGCTATTTGCAACATGGCAAATCAGTGCCTAAGGGCATTAGGCCGTACTCAACCAGAGCAGCAGCCACTTCAGCAACCTTCCTAAGAGGAGTACCAACCAAAGACATTTTGGAGGCTGCAACTTGGAGTTCAGTGCACACTTTTACCAAGCACTACCACTTACCTCTCTACTCTAAATCCAGAGCAGGCTTTGCCACTGCAGTTCTGCAGGGCATTATAGCCTCTCCTAATCCTATTTAGACCCAGCCACCCAACCTCAGCTTTGGGATTCAACCCAAGTGCAATGACTGCAACAGTGAAACACGATGAACATAGTACAGTTGTGTACCTACCATAAATGTAGATGTTCGAGTATATTTACTGTTGCAGTCCAGGTTACCCACCCACCATCCCCCTTTTCTTTGCTGGGACTTATCTGTTCTTCTCTATCCTATACAACCTATGTGGTGTATTTGCTTGTAGATGAAGGAAATTTTTATTTTAGTGCATGCATATTTATTGGCATAATTTTTAGCCTACCAATTTGGGGGCACCTGACATCTGGGGCAAGAAAAACTGAAGAAAATGGCGTCGGCTGCATCTTTTATACCCCTGGCGCACTGATGTCAGGGAAGAGGCGACAGTAACCGATGCCGGACCTAGACTTTGGAATTCAGGCCGACTGCGGGTAGCCTGCCAGCAGGATAACCCAAGTGTAATGACTGCAACAGTTAATACACTCGAACATCTACATTTATGGTAGGTACACAACTGTACTTTCCATGGCCTTGCAGATCAGGCTAGTTAGGCTGATGGACCTATAATTGTCTGGGTCAGTGGACGCACCACCTTCGTGTATAGGGATTACAGTGGCTGTCTTCCATTCAGCTGGGATGAAGCCGGTGCTCAGGCTTTGGTTGAATAGGGTGACTAATGGAGCTGAGAGCTCATGCCTGAGTTCATGTAGGATACAGCCAGCGATGTTATTGGGTCCCATGGAGACTGTATTTTTTGCCTTTAAGAGGGCTTTAAAGACTTGCTCCCTTGTGATGAGGGGAAGGGGGCAGGTGTGGGGATATCCTGATTTACTGATGGGGGGCAGGGCGGTGAAGTTTTCACTAAACCTGTCTGCCAGCAGGTTGACTATATCAATGGCATTTGTGTATGTGGTGTTATTGACCACCATTTCAGAGGAGATTTGTGTGTTACCTTTGAGATTGCGGACTTACGTGAAGAAGGCCTTGTGATTGTCCTTAGTGGATATGGCCAGTTTGGACTTGAAGTTACCCTCAGAGGATTTCACCAGTGACCTTATTTGCTTGTTCAGACAAAGGAGAGATTGCTTCTAACTTGGCACCTGCTCCTTCTTGATCCTGGACAGGAATTTCTTTCCATTTATTATAGAGTTTGTTTATTGTTGCTGTCCAACAGACAGGTTTACTCTTCCTTGAGGAAGATGATTTGGTCCAGTCAGGTATTGCTGAGTCTATACAGCTATGTAAGTGCTCATCTAGTTTTTTGATGTAGGCTTGGACATTAGTGCTAGTTCTACCTGAAGGGATGGTGGCTGTGAACCTGCTTATACCTGCTCTGAGGAGATTGTAGTCAGCTTTGGAAAAGTTTTTTTTGTTTGATCCTGACGGGGTGGGGGGGTCAGGGGAGATGGTGACTTCAAAAGTGATCGCTTTATGGTCGAATCATACCAAGGAGGATGATACTGCAGGGGTGTTACAGTGGCTATTCATGTTGGTTAGGACCATGTTCAGGATATTTTCACCTGTAGTAGGGGTGTTGACCAGCTGATCTAATGCATTGGCACTGATGAAGTCGAGGAATCTCTGGGCATTCATGTTTGGGCTAGAATAGGTCTTCCACTCTAAGGTTGAGTAGTTCAAGTTACCCAGGATCAGGGTAGTGGGTTGAATCTTGATGGATTCAAGTAAGTCTTGATAGGTGGAGTGGGCATCCTTTGGTTGGGGGTCTGTAGTTAGCTATGATTTCAATAGGTGTTTTGTCAACAGTTAACTGCACTTGGAGTGTCTCCTGTACATATTACTAAGCAACTTTCTTAAGTCACATTCACATATACTTTCAAATGCTGCTGACAGCTGAATAAGGGGATGGTAGAAGCTAGTGTTCCTTTCTTAGATCTTGTTCATTCCCATTATTAAGTCTGTTGTAACTAAAAATACATTTTAAATTAAGCATTCACATGTACATTTTAAGATCCATTAAAGTTAGTGGTACATTCTCCCTTCCTATAGGAACAAGGGAAGAGTCTTTTCTGAACAACTTATATTGTTCATGTATTAAAGAGTAGGGGCCTAAATTTAATGCCTTATAAATAACTGCATTGTCTGTGAATAAATGAGTTATTTCTGGACTCGTTTGCAACCTGTCTGACCTCTGCCTCTGTAGCTCTGCCTCCCCTAGTGGCATTGTAATTCCCAGTGGTTGTGTATCCAGATTGCTTCTCATCTCCTCATTGCATCTCCTGGACTGGATTAGCCCCTGATGTGTAAATGCCTAATTTGAAATGTATTTTTAGGCTTAAAGATAATACACCAAGCAAGCTTTAAGAAGAATAGCATTTTTAACCCATCCTTTATCTAGCCATTAGCAGTGTTAGAAAATAAACCAGACTACTGGGGTTTCTGTAACTTGGCATTACAGCCTACAAAAAAAAATCTGAATTATTTAAGAGCTTTCATTCCCATTATAATCACCTAATTGTGTACACAGTATGGTGGGTGACATCAACTATTTAGTTTATTATTTTTTAAATTAGGTGTCTTATTTACCACACTAGCTGCATATCTTCTTGCTTAGATGTATGGTTCTAACGATTAAAAGAGTTATATTGTTTCTGTTAGGCAGCTAAGACTGCCTGATTAAGAAGGCAAATTAAATAAATAAAGACATGCAAATGTTCTACAAGCAATATCTTTGCATGAAGTAATTAGATAAGTAAGAGTTAATCAGGCATTTGCTAGGCATTGGACAGCACTGTTAATTACAGTGAGGGACTGCATAACAAACAGAAGTGTAGTGCTAATGGGAGAAGTTACACTAGGTTGTTTTACATCTGGAACAGTGCTATAGCAGGATGCATGACTGATGCGATGGATATCACAACAAAGACAGGCTTGTATAGCCAAGTCAATTTACTCTCACATATTTATGGGAGCACTGCATAACTGCATACCATGCATGTGTATTACAAGAAGGACAGCACAGTGGCTATTGGATAGACTAGAGTGGCAAAGTGACAACCCTGCTCAGCATATAACTGGGGAGAAAATGGATAAGTAGGAAAGAAGGAATAAGGAGAACAAGTAGATGAAAACAAAGGTTACTGTAAGGAATGGAAGGAGGAGGAGAGGTAGCTTTACTTTTTGTTGGGTAAAAGCTCCTTTTATAGAGAAGAAAGGCAGGTGGAGAACATAGTTTAAATAGGAGACAGGGAGAAGGGCAGGTAGTAGGGACAGGCAGATAAACATAAAACAGAGACTCAAACAGGTGTGATAGACACAGAGAATGAGTGGAGAACAGTGGCTTGACAAAGATTTACAAAGGGTGGACAACTGGTGATTGGAAGGACTGGACAACAAACAAGAACTGGGAAATAACACATAAGGTAGGGAAAACACCAAAATGGAGATAGGGTAGGGTCCTGACATTGTTGGATGCCAGGCCAGCTAAGTGGACAACACAGGCATCACTCACCTGGGTAGCAAGTGTTAGGGGCTGGTTGCTCCTCTGGTGGTTCAATGGACAGGGTCTGTTGATCACATGATTTTTCAGGCTATGAATGTACTCTATGTTGCTCAGGCAGGCATCCAGTTGCCATCACAACTTCACCATCACCACCATCCACCAGTCCCAATACAAGAAGACCAAAGCAGACCTCTCTGAGCCACTCTCAGAAAAGCAGTCTTTGCCACCCCCAAGAGAAGGCCATTGAGGACACAAGTGAACCTTCCATGTCACCTCCTGTAAGGGAGCCATTGTTCCCCGCTGCAAGGCAGCCCTGGTGGCCATTGATAGTGCAGTGCCAGATGCTCCAGCAGGCACAGACTGAGACTTTATTTGTTTATTTTATTTATCCTTATGTTGACTGGATTAGTCCCATTAGGCTGGTATCCTCTTTTTCTGGGGAAACCTGAGGTGGTATTTATACTACTATGAGAAATTTTGCCAGGGCACCAGGGAACTTCCTCTGTTTCTTTCGATAAATGCTGTGGGATCTTTTACATCCACTTGAGTTACCATCAGCTCAAGCAGATGAGACCTTAGTTTAATGTCTCATCCAAATGATGGCATACTCAGGAGTGGTGCATCCCCTAATGCTACATTGCAATGCCAGCAGTATGAAAATCTAATCACCTAGAGTGGGAATAGAACCCACAATCTTCTAATGTTCCAGCACCAAGGATAAGGGTGCTGCCTTCTGAGGCAGTGACAATGAGACGAGTGTGGCCCTACATACTCTTCACCTACAACTGTATCTGCAGAAGACTGTCTACTGAGAACATGCATGGCAACTACCCAACTGCAGTTGCACTGTCACAGACGGCATCCATAACTCGCTACCACAAGACTCACTCCCCCTTTCTGTGACATTCATTGAATTTCAATTCCTCCCACTCTGCAAAGCAAAATGCACTCCTAAGTAAATGTACAAAACAAGTAATATACTAGAACAAGCTAGTACTTGAAAAAAGAACACTTATAATATTTCTTTATCTGTTTCTTCCTTTCGTCTGCTTCCCACTCTTAAAAAAGGTCAGGGTGACACCATCTCACATCATTGTAGTGATGCTGGTGCTCACCAGAATGGGTGATTCCAGTGATAAAACTCATCAACATGGTAAGCTAATGCCAGGCATCCCCATTCTGCAGGGTCAATCACACTGCTGTAGCAGGTGCTCCTTGATATCCTTCTGCAGGAAGAACAAGAAAAGTTTACTCTCCCTGACAAACCATGCTAGAACTCTGCAGTCTGCAGCAACTGAAGTAGCCATAGCCAGTCAGTTAGGTCAGTTGAAAAAGTGAACTGTAGCCCCTTGCATACAGGGTCATGTTTTGTATCAGGTAACACATAGTGTACAGGGTCAATGTGGCACTGGTATATCTTCGTAGTGCAGCACTGTGTCACTGCGGGCATGCACATATATGCATGAGCAGAAAGGCCATGTCTCGTAGTCACTGTGGCACACACAGCTAACACCAGTATCTGTGGGTAGCACAGTGTATTATAGTAGTGAATCAGTGTCATTAAGTAGCCTTATTAGCTTAACTGCCATGCTATGTGGCCCACGTTAAAATAATACCAAGCAGCCGCAACTTCTTGTGCAACCTCACTCAATGCCATATAACTGTGGAATAAAGGAATTTCAGGACAGAGTCTGTAGACTTGCATTTTAACAGAGTTAAGAAAAGAGATGCAGAATTTACGAAGGAATTCCAACTGATAGTCTATCAAAAAAGCAACAGATTCTGTGATAGATGTCAGTTAATCTAAGGCAGATTTATTTTATTTTATTTTTATTTTACATTTGTTAACTGGGGGTGGCTGACTGAGCCGAAAAGGCCCTTTTTCAGCAGAGGCCCAGGGAGAAAAGCTCCACAAAGAAAAATTACAGACACATTTAGTTATTTAGACATGATCAGTATACACACAAATTACAAGAGACATGTTTTTACAGTGGTATGCAGCACATAAACAGTTACAGTGGAGAGAACAAACAAAAAAATATTAATTTTAAAAATAAAGGTAATTAATAGATTTGTGGTGTACAGCTGAAAATTGGAACATAGGTAGAATACATACATAGTACACAGGTACAGTACATACATTGTAAATTAGCCAGTGTTTGTGAGTAAGATTGAAAACTATTATCAAGTGCTCTAGATTTAGTATGTATATGTTATCCACTTTCACTAGCCTGGGGAGCAATCATGGCACTGCCAACTTTGCTTGAGATGTTGCCTGATGAAGTCTTTAAAGGAGGCTTTGGATGATGTGTTTTGAATGCTAGTGGGGACAGAGTTCCATTTTTTAGCCACTGAACTACTATATAGTGCATCTCCAAAGATATTGTAGCTGTTGGTGACTTCTAGTAATAGTTTGCTTGATGATCTATGAGGCTTTTTGGCTGAGTGATGTTGTACTAGGTTTTTGAGGGCAGGACACTTATTGGGGAGGTAATAGATAGAATGACAGAGGCAGAGCTGATTGTAGGTTAGGAGGTTGTGCAGTTCAAGCCAGTGGAGCTGTCTCAAAACAGTACAGTGATGAGTTCTGTATGAGCAATTTGCAGCAAAGTGGGCAATTCTGTTATAGCAGGCTTCCATTTTGCTTAGTTCAGTTTTGTTGAGATTAGTCAGAATGGGAGATGCATAGAGTAGGGGGGATAGAAGTTGGAAGCGAGCAATGGCTGATCTTGTGTTAAGAAATGGTTTGATATGGTAGAGTGAAACCAGTTTGGCATGTACTTTTTTAATAGTTAAATTGAGATGACTATCAAATTTTAGGTGGGAGTCTATGGTTATTCCCAATAGCTTAGCCTGTGCCACTGGAGCAATTGGAGTATCATTTGTGGAGTAGATAGTGAATTGACTGTTAGTGTTTTTGTTAGAACTGGTTATAATCATAAGCTGAGTTTTCTTTGGATTGAGGATAAGTTGGGCTTTGGTAAGGTAGTTTTCAACGTCAGAGAATGCTAGTTGAGTTGTTTGCAGGAGGGTGGGAATGTTTTGTGCAGCACAGATTAAGGTAGTGTCATCTGCATACTGAATTATAGATGCATGCTGTTTGGAGGTATGGAGGTCATTTGTGAAGACTGTGAATAGTAGTGGTCCTAAGATAGAACCCTGTGGGACTCCTATAGTTATGGGCAGCTGAGGAGAGAGAGAGAATTTTCCTATTTCACAGCTTGGTACCTGTCAGTTAAGTAGCTTTGGAACCAGGTAAGGGTGGAATTTGATAGATGATATTGGTTTAGTTTGTTTAGCAGGATTTGGTGTGTGACTGTGTCAAGTGCTTTGGCCATATCCAAAAAAAGAGTTGACACCTGCAGGCCTTCGTTTTTGAGATGGTTTACTGTGTCTGTGAAGCAGAGGAGGGCTGTAGTGGTACTATGGGCAGGTCTGAAACCATGCTGAGTAGATAACAGGATGTTGCTGTCTAGGAGATAGTTTAGCATCTGGGTATGGATGCATTTTTCTAGGATTTTGGCCAGGGGGAGAGTAAAGCAATGGGTCTGTAGTTATTAAGTTCAGTGGAGGTCCTGCCTTTATTTATGGGTGTAACATAGAATATTTTCCAGAGTCTGGGCACATAGTTTTCAACAACTGATCTGTTTATGAGAGTGGAGACTGGGATAGCAATAGCATCTGCTGTGAGTTTCAAGAAATAGCTGGGGAGTAGGTCGGCTGCTGTTGATGAGGTTTTTAGTTTGGAGAAAATGCATTTGATTGAAGTGGTGGATACTGTTTTGAGGGTAAAGCTTGTATTAGTGTTATTTGTGTTGGGGGGGATAGTGAGGAAGGAACTGTCCTGTGATACTAAGGATAGAACTGAGTTCACAAAGTGGGAGTTGAATTGTGTTTCGATGGGAACTTTAGTGTCAGGGGTGGTTGGTTTGGGGGTAGCCTTTTGGGTGGATTTCAGTAGCTGGTTTACATTTTTCCAAAATTGTTTGGGTTGTGTTGGTATTTAGTTTGTAATGTTGTGTAGTAGGATTTTTTGTCCAGCCTAATGCATTTTTCTGCACAGTTGCGCAGTTCTTGGTACTTAGTTAGGCTTTGTGTTTCTTTGTTTTTTTTTTTTGATAGTAAAGCCAGGCAGTGTCTCTGGACTTGAGGATTTGTTTGGTTTCTTTTCTGAGCCAGGGGTTTGTAGAGGTTCTAACCTTGATTTTGCACAATGGAGCGATAGTGTCTAGGTGTTGTAGAAATGTTTTGTTGAAATATGCTACAGCCTGGTCAAGTGGGAGGGTTTTTAGGGGGTCCAGTCACAGTTACAGAGTAAAGTATTGAGGACCTCAGGAGAGAATTTTTTTGTGTTTCTAGTGGATATATAGTTAGTGGTTTTGCATATGCTTGTTCTACTATGTATAAAGTATATTATGTTGTGGTCACTTAAGGTGTCTGGGAGACTGCCTGTGTGAGGGTACAATGTGGGGTTGTTAGTTAGGACCCAGTCAAGGATGGATTCCCTTTTAGATTTTTTATCACATCTAGTTGGAATTTGGACTAGCTGCTGGTAGCCATGGAGATTTATTAGATTACTTGGTGGTTTTGATATACAGGTGAACCAATCTAGGTTGAAGTCCACCAGAATAAGGGTTTCTTGTGAGTATGTGGAAGAACACCAGGATAAGAAGTCTTCAAGGCTAGCAAGTGTATTACCAGGTGGAATATAGATCACAATTGTGGTGATGACCTTTTTAGGGTGAAGTTGAAGTTGAGAGATAAGTATGTCCCAATTATTGGGGAGGGGTAGGAGTTTGGTAATTGACGGACAGTTAAGTTGGACTTGTACAGTAAGGCAGTTCCACCCCCTTTACGAAGTGGTCTGTCTTGTCTAATGATATTGTAGCCGGTAGGGAGAACTTCTGGGTTAGCTATGTTTTTATTTAGCCAGGTTTCTGTTAAAGCAACTATGTCTGGGGAGTAGTGTGCTATTGTGGCCTGGAGTTCAGGTATTTTATTTTTGATACTTCTAATATTAATATTTAGCATTAAAAGATGGTTGGTTTTGCTGCTGTTGTTGATTTGCCCAGGGATGAAGAAAGTGGGGTTGTTTTGTTCTGACATTTGTGTTGGAGCAGTTTGTGTTGGACAGGATGGATTTGGGCCTGGGTTGGGGTGGATATCCCCACTTATGGTGAGCCTGGAGTTAAAATGGTTATACAGATGTTGGAGTTTGATGAGGAGTGTGAGAAAGTATTGTGTTTTTTTGGAGCAGGAATGAGAGCATATGTGTTTAGTTCTGAATTGGTCCGTTATGTAGTTCTTGAATAACTGTGGGCATATATTAGTATAATGTGTGGTGTCTGTATATGAGAGTGCATAATGTAGTGTTGTGCTACTAAGTTTAGGGATATTGCTAGAGTGATAACTTGTGGTGTTGTAAAGAATTATGAGAAGACAGACAACTTAGTTGTGTGATAGTCATGGTTATAAAGTTTAAGTTGTTTCTAGGTGGGGGGTCTGAATAGGAATTATAGGGTTGCACTAAGTAGTGTGGGTGATGTAAAAAATGCTTAGTGGGAATGAGAGTGATTGGGAGTATTTTGTGTGGAGCAAGTTGGTGTAGTATAATGTGATATGACTTGAGGAGCTGTGATTGGTGGAGGTGATCTGAGGGTGAGCTGTAGGTGTGGCTGTGATTACTATAAATGTAGAGGTAGTGAGGGCGAGAGGGAATAGGGGGCAGGGCAGGGGAGCGGAGAGAGCCCGAACTTTAGCGAGGGTGAACAGAGCGGGGCAGAGCCAACCAAGACAAGAGAAAAAAGTAAGTATTACAGATAGTGGGGATTACACTGAATGGGGAATCCAGAATACTGACATTACTTTGTATTGTCTGCCTTTTGTTTTGGAAAGGGCAACTGTGTACAATGGAACCATTGTGAAGTGCATGGCACAGGGACTTTTGAGTTCCAGGCCCACATGCTGCTGCATGGCTATGGTTAGTAAGTGGAGGAGCTGGTACATTGCACATACAGATTCAAAAGAAATTTTATTGTCATTTAGGAAACACAAGTGCTACCTAAACGAAATTTTGAGTGTCAGCTTTTTTACAGGAGAAAATAAACACAAAAGACAAGACATGACAGGTATTAAAGAATAAGCAATAACTATACTACAAAAGTAAATATCTAGGTAGCTGATGCATATAGTTGTACACTGTTTATATACACCAGACAACACTAACTACTAGATGATTAACACATGAAAAGAAAAGTACACAATACACAGAGGTGAGATTGGGTGATATTCCACATAAACAAGTGAGTGGAATTGCACTTGAATGAAAATATATTAATTTTAATATACAATAAATAAATAGAATTACTGTATGGAAAAAAAGAAAAGAATGAGAGAGTAACAATCTATTATAGTTTTGATACATCCAGATTTACGTCTGCATTAATGAGTCTTATTGCAGTTGGATAAAAACTGTTCATGAATCTGGAGGTCCTGCAGCGGATACTCTGTAATCTTCCATCAGATGCAAGTTTAGTGAACCAACCATATGCTGGATGAGAAGTGTCACTCAGTATTTTGTGGGACCTCTTTTTACATCTCATTTCAAAACCTCCTGTAAGGTAGGAAGACTAGTGCCCATGATCTTTTCTGCTGTTATTATTCTTTGCAGCTTCTTCGTTTTGGCCATTGTGCTGTTACCAAACCATACAGTGCAGCTGCTAGTGATAATGCTCTCGATGGCTCCTCTGTAGAAGATATTTAGAGCATTCATAGAGAGCTTTGGTTTTCTAAGCCTTCGTAGGAAGTGTAGTCGCTGGTGTTTTTTTTAAATTACCTGACCTGTGTGCGTTTGTACTCCAGGAATGATCCTCTGATATGTGTACCCTCAGAAACTTTGGAGTTTGGACTCTCTCTACTTCTTCACCATTGATCTTTTGGGCCAGGTGCATGGCAGAGCTTTTTCTGAAGTCCATAATGATTTCTTTTGTTTTACTGACGTTCAGGTCCAAATTGTTGTCATTGCAGCATTCAGTCAGGGAGCTGACCTCATTCCTATACCCTGTGGTGTCATCTGCAAATTTGATGTTGAGGTTGTTGCTAGCTTTCGCAGAGCAGTCATGGGCAAGGACTGAACAGTAGAGGACTCAGCACACAACCCTGGAGTACTTGGGTGTTGATTGTAATACTTCCTGAAGTGTTATCAGCACAGGTCCTCTGTGGTTTTCCAGTCAGGAAATCGAGGATCCAGTTGCACAGCCCTTTATTTATGCCAAGGTTGATTAGCTTTTCTATTAACTGCATTGGAATCACCGTATTGAATGCTGAGCTGAAATCTATGAACAATAGCCTGGCATAGTTGTTCTTCTCTTCAAGATGCTCTAATGTGAAGTATAGTGCCACTGAAATGGCATCAACAGTTGCTCTATTTGCCCAGTAGGTAAACTGCAGTGGATCAAAGGATTGGTGTAGTACTGTAGTCAAATGCCTTTTTACCAGTGTTTTGAAGCATTTCATTACATTTGATGTAAGGGCCACTGGCCTGTAATTATTTAGGCAGGTGGGGTTGGCTTTTTTGGGCAGAGGGATTATGTTGGTAACTTTGAAGCATGCTGGTACTTTTTCCTGGACAAGTCAGGTATTGAGGATGTCCATCAGGACTATGCTGAGTTGGTCTGCACAACCTTTCAATACTTTCCCCAGAATGTTATCAGGGCCAGCAGCCTTCTTGGGGTTCACTTTCCTCAGTTGGTTCCTTACATCCACAGCACTGAAGTTGAGTACTGCCTCCTTTTGGTCATTGAGAAGCTTTACAGCCTTCAGGTTGTTTTTCTCTTCAAACCTGCCATAAAATGTGTTTAGACTGTCCAGAAATTCAGTGCTATCGTCACACTGAGCTGACTTAGTCTTGTAGTCAGTTAGCTGCTGAATATCATGCCGCAGGCTTCTTGAGTCTTTTGCATCCTCGTATCCTCCTTCCATACTCCCTCTTGGCCTCCTTAATACCCTTTTTTAGATTAGCCATTGTCACACTTAGGTTCTTAGCCCTGAAAGCAGTGTTTCTTGCCCTCAGCAACTCGTACACCTTGCTGTTTAGTTATAGTTTTTGGTTGGCGCTTAACTTTAATATTTTTGATGCTCGTTACATCCGCAGTGCATTTGGATATGAAAGCCATAGCTGTCTCAGTGTATTCATCTATGTTCACCAGATCGTTCACTGTGGCTGCCTCCCTGAAGACATCCCAGTTTGTGGTATCAAAGCAGTACCTGAGACTTTCCGTGGCTCCTTCATGGCAGACTCTGATTTGTTTCACAGTGAGCTTATCTCTGATCAAGAGAGGTTTGTAAGTTGGTATTAGTTTTGTGGAGATGTGATCAGATCCACCCAGGTTTGGTTGATGTACAGCTCTGTATGCCCCTTTTATGTTAGTGTAAACCTTGTCTAGAGTATTTGCTCCCCTTGCGGGAAAATCCACAGTTTGGTAGTAATTGGAGTAATTGGGTAGCACCTCCCTGAAATCTGCTTTGTTGAAGTCACCAGCTATCATAAATGCACAGTCAGAATTCTTGCACTGCAGCTCACATATAGTATTATGCTATATATTCAGTTCTTCAGTGATGTTAGCACTTGGTGGTGTATATCTGCCACATAGACACCATTTAGTTCTCTGGGCACATAAAAAGGTCTACATTTCAGTATCAGAAATTCCACATTTACAGAGCAATGTTCACTCACAATGTTATAGTTTTTTGCACCAGCTATCATTTACAAAACTGCACATGCCACCTCCCTTAGCTTTTCCACACAGAGCTGGGTTCCTATCAGCTCTGAACAAAGTGAAACCATCAAGGCTTACAGCACTGTCACTAATCCTGTTATTTAACCAAGTCTCTGTGAACAGTAAAAGACAGGAATTTCTCATCTTGTAAGTGGTGTTGAGCTCAAGCCTGAGAAAGTCGATCTTGTTGTCTAATGAGCATACATTTGCTAGCAGAACTGAGGGAAGTGCAGGCCTGTGAGGGTTTGTTTTCAATCTGGCAGCAATTCCAGCTCTGCAGCCTCTTTCCTGGTTCTGTTACATCTCTTCCTTTTGGGACTCATCCTGATTGTTTCAGAACCTTCCATTTCCTGATTTAGGTACTTTGAAGCTTGTTTGGTTAGGATGCTGAGTTCCAGCAGTTATGTGAGAGCTGTAGACCCTAGATGCTCCATAGTATGCAGGGAATCCAGCTAGAACGATGGCACAATTGAATACTTGATTTCCAGAAGTTTCTTTCTGCTCTGAGTTACTGTAACATCATTTAAATGCCTGAAAAATGATTTTCTCATTTTTTTCCCAGAAAAATAAGACAGATTAAGCATTTCTGTATCACGAGCTAATACAGCCGTAGCCTCCCTGGGCATCACCATTTTTTTTAAACGGGTGCATATATGGGTGTGAGAGCCTATGGCTATGGGTACAGTACAGAAATAGTGAAGGGTGGTCATGGGCTGTGCAAAGTATCAGTTATGGAACATAAACCAGTGTATAAGGGGGGAGGGGGCTGTAGGTATTGTTTGGTCATCCCATAGTGTATCACACACACTAACTATGGGCAACAGCACTCCTCAGGATCAGCACACTTTATGCACCATCATGGTGAATGCTTGTGGTTCTGCAGTACTATCCCTTCCTTGCTATAGACTGCATGAAGCCATGACACCATAAAACAATGCACTGTATACAGTCAATGATCCCATGGAGGCAGCTTGACCACCCACTGAAAGATGTGATCCCTGGCACCCCACAGCCTCCCATAGAATCTGGTTACCATGTTCACCCCAGGATTCTACTCCATCCCACAGTGTTTCAGTTACCATTCATTGTGGTCTCTAACCACTCCTATGACCCTACCCACCCCACAGGGCTGCAATTACCTGTCTCTGTCACTGTGTCCCCTTCAGCCATCCATACAAACAATTATGATTGTGGTGTGCCCACCTACTAATTTGTATGTGTGTGGTTATGGCTGATGTGCACAGCATGACCAGTCCATGCTCTGCTCTGGTGTGATAATGTATGCATAATTTTATTCTGTGTTTTCTGTTTATGACCCGTAGTTGTGGATGAGATGTTGCCTCTTTGCCAGTGCTGTAATTTATTGCATCTATTTCTGATTTGACTATGATACTACTGCTGTGTCTTCCTCACTTGACTTTAAACCCTGCCGTTTTTCTGTTGGAGCAACCTGTATGGAAGCAAGGTCATGCCAAGATGTTAACCTGCTGTTTCAACTGACTGTGTGGTACCATGTAGTGCAGCACTGCATGCACAACAAAAATATTGTTGCAGCACTGCATGCGCAACAAAAATATTACTGTAGCACTGCATGCACAACAAAAATATTACTGTAGCACAGTATGCACAACAAAAATATTACTGCAGCACTGCATGCACAACAAAAATATTACTGCAGCACTGCATGCACAACAAAAATATTACTGTAGCACTGCATGCACAACAACAATGTTACTGTAGCACTGCATGCACGACAAAACATTACTGCAGCACTGCATGCACAACAAAAAATATTACTGTAGCACTGCATGCACAACAAAAATATTACTGTAGCACTGCATGCACAACAAAAACATTACTGCAGCACTGCATGCACGGCAAAAATATTACTGCAGCACTGCATGAACAACAGAAATATTACTGCAGCACTGCATGAACAATAAAAATATTACTGCAACACTGCATGCACAACAAAAATATTACTGAAGCACTGTGTGCACAACAAAAATATTACTGCAGATTTCTGGACTGTACTGCAGTGTCTGTTCTGATGTGTTTAGGCAACAGAAGTGTCTCTTGAGTAGGCTGAATACCCGCTCTGCTATATTATATGTCTCTACATATGCTGCATGATATATAATTTCCTGCATGGTTTGGGGATGCGTATGGAGGTCATTAACCAGGGCACTAGAGCACATCCAGCATCACCTCAACAAACAGCATATTGCATGTGGCATGTTAAGAAGTTAAGTTGAGTGTTTCAGCCATTACACACAGAGCTATCTGAGGAGGAGCAGCTGATCTGTGATATATAACAATAAGTAGCCTGTTTTTTTGGTTATTTGTAGTAGATATTGCTTATTCTAGATATTTATAGCAATTTTATTGTATACTGCATACTTGTACTGTATTTCATAGCTACTGGCTCACTTGTGATAAACATTTCTGTAGTGTTCTCCCATCCTCCCTCCCTATTGGCATCTTGTCTTTACACCTGCTGGCCTTGCAGTTGCCCGCCCCTACTCTAAATTTGATCTTGGACACTCCTCCCAGTCTTGTGTCATTAGCTCATTCTACCTAATACAGAGAGAACATCTGAGAAGGCCAACCCACTTAGTTTCTTTCCTTCTGTTCCTCCTTTCTCTCTTTCTTAAAAAAAAATGTCTGAATATTCTTGTGTTCTAACTGTGCTTCTCACTTGTTTTGGAAATATAGAGTATATTTTAGTGCATTTATTAAAACTGTATTTGCCTTAATATTGCTACAACTCAAGTGCTCTATGTTGCACTGCATCTGAATTGTTTTAGTGTGTTTTAGCTGCTTTTCTGTATATATAGACTTTTCTGTATATGTAGACTAGCTACTTATTCTACTGTATTACTGCCTCTTAAATCGTTTTTCAGTTGTGCACTTGCCTTGCTTCATTTAAAAAGTTTTAAACTGCAAATTTTGTAGAGTTCTAATTGTATTTACTGTTTAGGGCTACACACTCAAGTGCATTAGCCTTTTCTGTGTTTATTTAGTGTATTATTGCATTGTTTAGCCTGTTTTAATAAAAAAAAAAATACTGTCTTGTTTGCTCGTTTCCCACCTTTCCTAGCTAGTATAGTCCAGATCCCAAGCTTTGCTGGTTTCAGGACTTTATTTTCTATGTTCAGAGCTATCCAGACCTTGCTGTGGTAGAGGGAAGTCCTACTGCTTACCAGTGGGAGTGGTGAGCATTGTACTGCCTCTCTAACACTAGAGGAGTGGTTTCCAGCTCTGAAATTGTAATTTTAGCCATTTTGGGCTGATTTCTATCCCTTTCAACTTTCTGGCTTAAAAACGCACATGTTTGCGGATTTCTCGCATCGTGCAGCACCGCGAGGCTACAGTTAAACTATTCCAGATGCCAGAAAGTCTGCTCTTCAAATTTTCCCTTAGAACTAGCTGGTTTCTCAGTAGTAGCACTAAAATCTGAACCCCTGTAAATAGCACTTGCTCTGAAACCTGCTGGAAAGCACTAGGAAGCCATAAACTTATACAAGCACTCAACTCCCCTTGTTAATAAAGAGAAATTAATCGTAGGCACAGCCTATAATTGCAAAGTACCTTGCAAAGGTAAGGGAAAACAGCCCTTGTACTGTACAAAAAAGCACCTAAACAGGCATGTCCAAGGGTCAGCTTGCGGTGATTTCTCCTGTCCACCTGGTGAATCTCGGCATACTGGGGCAATGCAGCAACTGCCTCATGTACACAGACAACCCTCTCCTCCTACCATCTAACACTACAACCTGCGAGAGATGCACTTACATAGCCAAACTGGAAGCAAAGCTCTCTCCAGCCAAGATTGTGGTAGACAGTCAAGAGGAGAAGGTTAACAACTGCACTACACCTCAAGCAACACATAGCCCTTCAAAACCCACACCATTAATACCCACACATAGCAACACTAAACCCACATATGCAGAGGCCCTTAACATTAACCTGCCCTAGCAACGAGGACCTCAGAAGCTGAAACGCAAACAAACACCAGTCACAGCCAAAGTGACAAATAGCTCACAACATCAGTGTGCCACCCAACAACAGCCCATAAGGCAAGACAACGTACCCAATACTTTAGTCATAGGTGACTCTATAATCAGGCACACTGATGTCCCACTCACTAGGCTGAACAAGGAGAAAATTACAGTCATCTGCTTGTCGGGTGCCAGGATCCACCACATAACACATACACTCAAGTCACTCCACAACAAATACAAATACAACTTTTGTCATTGTCCATGCTGGAGTGAATGACTTGAGACGTACCTCCCTGGACTACATGAAAAGAGATGGAAGAGCTCTTGGATCATGTGGCCCAGGCAGGTATGACACTAGCCTTGAGTAGCATCCTGCCTTCGCCCAGAATAATACCACAGTATAAGAACAAAATGATTGACTTCAACAATTGGCTAAGCTTCTGGTGTCATTCAAAGGGGATCCAGTATCTGTCTGCCTGGGACGGCATGATCAACAAACCACAATGCTTTGGCAGAGATGGTCTGCACCTGTCACTCCTGGGATTCAGGTTACTGGCTAAAGCTCTTGCCACCCCATATAATGCCTTTTTTAGGCAAGGTTCAAAGGACAAAACCACCACCATAACAGATACAAGCATGCAAAATCTGAAGGTAATGCTACTCAATGCTAGAAGTCTAAACCTCAAAATGCACTCTCTCGAAGTACTCCTAAAAATGGAGAACATCAATATCTGTGCAGTAACTGAGACCTGGTTCAAGGCTCCAGAGAGCACCCCTGCAATACCAGGCTACAACTCTTACCACACTTTTCGGCCACCAAATGAAGACTGAAACACTAAAGGTGGAGGAGTGTCCATATTCACCAAGGATATTCACACCTCCAGGCTAGTTGCCCAACACAATGCATCTGAAATTCTCCAGGTGCAACTAACACTAGGTAAGACTGCAATCCAAATTGTAGCTTGCTACAGATCCCCCACCATGCCCCAAGATTCTCACTACACCTGTCTAAACATACTGGAAAATATTAAGATACACCCAAACACCCTAATACTGGGTGATTTCAACTACCCTGCCATTAACTGGGAAAACTACTCAGGTACCAACACCTTTTCCCAACGGTTCTTGGAATTCATAAATTCCAATGCCCTGGATCAACTAATCCATTGTCCCAGCAGGGGCTCCACTATCCTCGACCTGGTCATTACCAACATGGGAGATAGATGCCCACACCAGTGGTCACCCCCTCATTGGTCAGGTCTGACTATAAACAAATCACCCTTGACATCCACATCTCACCCCCCCCCCAGTAAGGAAACCTCCGTAAAAAACTTCTCCAAAGCCAACTTCGTGCTACTCAAGTTTGAAGTGACAAACTTCATGACACCCATGCAGAAGAGAGCTGAAAGTTTGACTGCTGAATCCTACACTAAGGCACTGTATGAGCACATCCACTCATGCATGAATCGTGCCATCCCGAATAGAACCAAGACACACTCCTCCAAAAAAAGCAGCCAATCTGGTGGTCCCCTGCCATAAACAAACTATACAACAGAAGAAAGAAACTGTTGCAGAAAAGAGGAAAAATCCCAGGATGCAAAAAACTCCCTTACCAGCCTCAGTAAGAAGCTGAGATCCCTCATAAAATCCTCCAAAGCTAGTTACGAAAATAAAATTGCCAAAGATTCCAAAGACAACCACAAGGCATTCTATAGTTATGTCAAGAATCTAAATGGCAATGCTCAGATATGCTCTGAGCTACAACAGAATGGCATTAAATATACTGATCCCAGGGATATTGCCAATATCCTGGCAGATCGATTTAGTGCCAACTTCACCCCCCTCTCACCCCCTAAAGGGCCCATCTCAATACCAAAAGATTACCAAATTCTGGTAATTACGGCCACACAGGTGGAAACTGCACTCTCTAAAGCTAAGAATACAGCATCCATGGGACCAGATGACATCCTGGGCTGTGCACTACATGAACTACAAAATGAACTGGCACCTCACCTAAGTGTCATGTTTAATCATAGCCTCACCTTAGGCTTTGTGCCCACTGAGTGATGCACAGCTACAGTTATCCCACTCCACAAGGGGGGAATCCACCTTGGATCCTGGGAACTACCGTCCCATCAGTCTGACAAGCCTGATCTGCATGGGCATGGAACGCATTATAATTGAACTTATAAACAAAGACATTGGCATCCTTCAAACACTGGACCCCACCCAGTTTGGGTTTGTGAAGGGCCAATCTTGTCTCCTGAACCTGATTGACTTCTTCAAATCAGTCTCCAGAGTTGTGGACAAGGGTAAGGAGGTCCACACAGCCTATCTGGACCTCGCCAAGGCCTTTAACACCATCCCCCACTCTGGAATCATAGATAAACTTACAAAGCTGGGCATAAATCCCTACATCACTGAATGGGTTGCCAACTGGCTTACTGACAGAACCCAGAATGTAAAAGTAGCCGACTCCAAATCCAGCTCCAGACAAGTGACAAATGGAGTACCTCAGGGTCCAGTCCTGGACCCCGCTCTTGTTTGGCATCTACTTCTCTGAAGCACAGGCCAACACTAAGGGACTCTGGCTAACAAAGTTCGCAGATGACTGCAAACTGGGAGCCATTATTGAATCCCCAAATTATGTGGATATTCTACAGAAATGCCTTAAAGAAACAGATGCTTGGTGCCAGAGCCATGGGCTCAAGCTTAATGCCAAGAAATGTATAGTTATCCCCTTTGGGAAAAAACATGTACCCATGAATTACCACATAGGTGGCAGTACACTAAACATTGAAAGTGTGATGAGAGACTTAGGGATACAGTTGGACAGTGGTCTCACCTTCGATAACCACATCACCACAACAGTCAGGAAATCCTTCTATGTGGCACACCTCATCACTAAGGGCTTTTCATCCAGAAAAAAGGAGGTCATTGTCCCACTGTACTCATCCCTCATTAGACCCATTATGGAGTACAACGCCCCATTTGGTATGTACCTCACAAGACATCTGCAACAGCTGGAAAGGCCGCAGAAATACCTCACTAAAAGAATCACAGGCCTAAAGCAGATGCCCTATGCTGACCATCTAAAAAAACTCCAGCTATACTCTGTGGCATATCGTCTACTCAGAGGCGATCTCTGCTTAACATACAAGGCCATGTCAAACCCTGAGCTGTTGGACATGCTCCACTTAAAGAAATCCCATTCCCTCGGAGCCACATGCTCCAGGTATCTAAATCTTGTCATCACAATAAACAAAACATGCTGGAGGGATAGGTTCCTAGCCCAGAGACTCCCCATACTCTGGAATAGACTGCCCATACATATCAAGCAGAGCGCCTTCCTGGCCCTCTTCAAAAGGAACCTTGACGATTGGACGGGAGATAGGAAATTCACCCATGGGTGCCAGAACCATAGAGTGAGGGGGGGAGGGGAGCCCCCCCCACTTTTGCAGATCATCCAACCTCCCAACTGTCCTGAATTGCTTTAGCTGACGTTATCGCGTGGCACACGTATTTCTGGGATTTGCAAGCAGGAACATAAACGGACAGTTTTATTTGGCTGCTGCTGAACAGAAACAGAAAGTTTTATTTGGCTGCCGCTTATCTGCTGGGAGGACTGAGGATGGAGTCTGGACTCACTTTTCAGTGTGAGCAAGCTGATGTGCGTGTGTGTTTGTGAGTGTGTGAGTGTGTGAGTGTGTGAATGTTTGAGTGTGTGTGTGTGTGTGTGTGTGTGTGTGTGTGTGTGTGTGTGTGTGTGTGTGTGTGTGTGTGTGTGTGTGTATGTGCCTGTGAATCTGCTTTGTATGGTATGGTAATAAGAACATCAACATAGTCATCTTTAACTTTGTAGTGCTGGGTTCAGAGATATGATAATAAACTACTATGATGTTAACTCCCGTGGCTTATCTTGTCTCCGAATTACATTATATTACCCTCCCACTACTGGCAATGTGGTGTCACCCAAAAGCACTGGCAGTGATTTTGTTTAATGAATCCCAGCTATAGTCTTTTTGAATGGTCTTATGTGGCAAACATATTAGCCTTTAAAATCTTTCATGACATCAGTTTGCAAATCATGTTTGATGTTGAAGTTAATAGTCATAAAACTTTAAAACCCACACATTTGAAACTCTTTACTAAAATGGGGATACACAATGTTAGACACTCATTTATCACTGTTAAGATGACTCAGTTATGGAATAAATTATGAGTACACACTCAAACTGTGCATGGTTTGGTGATAAAGTATATGAATTTTCATTAAATGAATTGATGCTCTTATATGGCTTTTAGGAGTAAGAACTGAACAAATATATATATATATATATATATATATATATATATATATATATATATATATATATATATATATATGTATGCTTTTTACCTTTTCTTCTTTGATTTTGAAAGTGTGTAACCACCAACTGCTGTGTGTTTCCTTGGTGGTGTTTTTTCACTGCTGCTTTATCTCAACTTGTAAATGAAATGCTTTGCACACTGTAAGTGAGGAAGATCGTGGGTTTAAGTCTCATTAGTGTTGTGTTTTTGTCTTTTACCCTACAAAATGTGTAACCACCAAATGCCGTGTGCTTCTCTGGTGTGGTTTGTCTTATTTCTCCTGTGGCTCAACAAAGAAAAAATAAAATACTGGTTATACTGTAAGTGAGGAAGTGCTAGAGAGTTGACATCCTCTCGGGATTGTATGCCTTCTATTTTTTTCTTTCATTTTTCATAGCTTCCATTTGTAAATAAAGTGATTCACATACAATAAGTGGACATGCTTGCAGGTTCAAGTCCCCTCAAGGTCATATTTATTTAGCTTTTTTCTCTTGCATTCTGCTTGTGTGTAACCACTAACTGCTGTGTTTCCCTGATACTGTTTGCCCCACTCCTTCCAAAGCTAAACCTATAACTGGGTTACTTTGCTCAAATTAAGTATGGAATTCTGATAGTTCATATCCCCTCAGGGGTGTATGCTTTTTATAATTTTTTTCTTTCATTCTAAAAGTTTGTAGCCACAAATCACTATGCGTTTCTCTAAGGTGTTTTGTCTTATTGTTTCTGTAGCTCAGTTTATAAGTAACACGCTCTTCTCGCTGAAAATGAAGGAGGTTGTTGGCTTCAAGTCCCTCCGCATTGTATGCTTTCTGTCTTTTTTCTTTCGACATTACATTCAACCTTGGGTACAGGTAAAAAGAGCCTAAAGTCCCTAGCCACCATCACTTGTGAATTTATGCTCTTGCAATTTTCTAAGTTTATAAAATCAGTATTTGAAATCTGTCCCTATTTTGGGGCTGTATTCCCCCATTATTGGCTTTTTTCTGTATTTTTGTGCTAAGAGGTTGAAAGCTATGGTAAGAAGTTCAAGACTTGGCAGTGAAATGCATAGTCATAGCACAACATTTTATGCAAGCAAATTTCCAAAATTATACAAGCAATGTTTAAAAT
This sequence comes from Protopterus annectens, assembly GCF_019279795.1. Classification (NCBI taxonomy): domain Eukaryota; kingdom Metazoa; phylum Chordata; order Ceratodontiformes; family Protopteridae; genus Protopterus; species Protopterus annectens. The sequence goes on from NC_056738.1 coordinate 327,754,213, forward strand.
GTGTCCCTGATTTTTGGCCACCCCCCCAGTTGAAAATAAGTTCAAGAAGCTGTGCAACATGCCTATGGGTTACACTACTGTGATTCTGTATTTATATATTGTGTGTAGAAGTAGACTGTTATCATGGAAATGTTCTGAATAGGGCAGTTTTGTCATTATTGGTGCATGCATTTTGCTTCATTGCCTACAGGAAACGTTCAAATAATACATTTAAAATGAAGTTGTGTGTGGAAGTAAACCTTTATGATAGAAATGTTGTGAACAGGACAGTTTTGTCATTGGTTAATGCATTTTTGCTTCATTGCCTACTGGAAAAAAATGTTTAAACAATAAATTTAAAATGCGTTCTAACTTAAGTCTAACAAGTGTGCTGTATTATATAAGGAATATAATTTAATACAATCAGGAAGGTGAATCAAGGAGTGCATACATGTATGCATGGCCCTAAAAATGTGTTTGAAAACAGCCCAGAGGAAAGTGTGAAAGGCTCAAAATCATGGGAAAATTCTACGCTTTACTCTTGTTACCAAAGCAGTGGATGAAGATAAAACAATTCACACCACATTACCTTGACCTGGCCATGTCTTTTGACACAATCCCCTACTCAGGTGTAGTACAAAAGATGAATAATGTAGGAGCAAACACTTACATCACCAGATGCATTGCCAAGATGGCTCACAGGATGCAGGAGATCAAAACAGGGGAAAAGACCAGTTACCAATGGAGTCCCCCAGGGTTCGGTGCTGAGACTTTTTCTGTTTGGCATATACATCTCCAAAGTAAAAGGAAATACCAAAGAGCTTTGGCCAGCTAAGTTTGAGATGACTGCAAGCTAGGAGAAGTTATTGAATCCCCAAATGACTTAACCATCATGCAGGAAGGTTTGTCCCAAATAATAACTGGTGTCAAAATCATGACAATGCCCTCCGGAACTGATCCAATTGTTTGGCATTTGGGAACTTGTGTGTACAGTGACCTAACTTTTGACCAACATGTGCCCAGAGTCATAAGAAAGCCTTTCTATATTGCACAGCTTATAAACCAATTGATTGTGACTAGATCTAGAGATGTTGTTGCCCCCCTTTACAAAGCTCTCATTATGTCAGTCATTTTCTATAATGCCCACTTTGGCATGTATCTGTCCAGCCCCATGCAACAACTGGAATATCTTCAGAGATACCTTACTAAAAGGATACAAGTCCTAAACAACAGGTCTTGCATGGATCACCTCAAAGATTTATTATTATACTCTGTATCCTACAGAGTGCTTAGAGGTGACATGTCTGACATACAAAGCATCCTCCGACATAATACCGATGGACCTAGTGAACATCAGCAAGTCAAATGGCATCAGAAATACTCAGTCCAGGTATCTAAACTGAATGTTGTGGAGAGATGGATATATATCACAGAGGCTACCACTGTTCTGGAGCAGACTATCCATAAAAATAAAGGAAAGCTCATCCATCCATATTCAAATGCAACTTGGATCTAAGGATGTGTAATAGAAAATGTACTCCAGGATTTCCCCTCATGCCACTAATGGATAGAGGCAGTTCCTAAATGCAGCATCCCTTACATGGCCCCCTAAAATTATCTATGGTATGATCACAATTCTCACTAGGGCTAATATACAATTATCAGCCATGGGGATAGCTAAAACCAATCAGAAAATGTTAATTCAAGCATCAAAAGGGAATTGGCTAAGCTTAAAATGTCCTCCAAGTGAACCTATGTTGTGGTAACAAATAGTTATAAAAAAATTATCCTTTTTAGTTCACTAAGTGCCCCTGTCACCCTCCACCCCCCTCCAGTCTTTAACAGCTTCCGGCACCTATGAATTCACCCCGGGGATCACGTCAGTCGCTCTACTAGACAGGGGTCCAATGAAGTAAATATTGTGGGAAGAAATATCCAGGGAATTGTTATGGCTAGGCTTGTATAGGCCCTAGAGCCAATAGCCTAGTACCAACCTATGAACATAGAACCTGTGACTATAGTCCTGCCTGTTTAGTACTTGGGTGCACATATCAACTAGATGACCTGTGGGAAATCCCATTGCAGGAACCTTTGGTACAGTTGAGACAAGTGGCAGATATGAGAATTATGCAAGTTGTCCAGGCAACCTATAGACATTTTAGAAACAAATAACTATTATGGGCTGCCTGGCAATTCAGGGAATGGGAGCACTTCTTGTTGATATAGAAGTGTTTCACTGGATCAGGTGGTGCCTTAGTGGCAATATGTGCAAATCTCACCTCATGGAAATGGATAATGCTACAAAATGTCCACATGGTGGTGCTTCTGTCCTCTACAGTCCTGGGGAACCAAGATATGCTTCTCCATATGCTGCAGCATAATTTTGGGAACTGGTACTAGATTTACAAGGCTAAGGCCTGTGATATCACTATGTGTACTCCATAGGTCTCTGAAAGGTCCCTGTAGCTAAAGGTCTGTGAATCCCTGACTGTGCTTTACTAAGAGCTTTTATGTCCTAGGGGGTGGCCATGTTGGGCAAAATCTACACATACCTTAGGGTTTACAGGAATAGGCATAACATATATCCCCCTTGATTTTGCTTGTGGGTGCCACAGTTCAACAAGGTCCCATGCAGTCTTGCTGTCCATACAGAATGCTCCCCAATCTGTTGATGGTAGCGGTTTGTGAGGTGCTGCCTGTACCTCCTCTATTGGTATGGATGGCCATGATGCACAGCATTGCTAGCTCTGGTTCTAAGGGTGGCCACCAATACATGCTATTAGCTACAGCTGTTGCTTTTGCAAATATTGCTCCCCAATCATACACCGTGATTGTGTGCATAGAAAATTGTATCCACCATGGTACAATGCTCATCTTTTATATGGGAACATGTTGATCCATCAGCAACACATCTGCCAAATGTCAGTAAATTTTAAAAACAAAAACACTGAAACAAATTTCAGCAAACCTTGAAGGAAGGACAACCCCCCCCCCCCCGCCCCAAATGTAAATATACATACTCTGAGGTTGCACAGTAATGGACAAAAGAGGAAACTCCACTGTTGGCAAAAAATTGTTTTAGCAGGTGTTCTTCAATCTATCAGCATTCAGCAGATTTGCTGTCAATAAACTGACAGGCTCCCTTTTATGCATTTCTGAACTAGTCTCTTATTTTGGTTTTCATCCTTTGCATACACAATGCTTCTCACTTATTTGGAGTTCCTCATTTCCACGTCCTATGAACTCATTTGCATGTGCTGTATGTAGCATTATTATAAGTATTTTGCACTCGCACTGTCTGTTTCTCTGAATTACTCACACCCTGTGATTGTTGTTATCCATGCTGATTTGCATTGTGCAATGCGGTAAATGTCTGTGAATCCCTAACTATGTTTTACTAAGTGTTTTTATTTCATAGGGGTCCACAGAGGTTGGTCTTCCTTTACCCTCATGGCATCTGCTAAACTCACTAGCCTACTATTTGGATGGGGTGACCAGTGAAGGTTCTGTCAGTAATGGAATGACATTATAAGGGGCTCTGAAATGAGAAATTTTGGTGGCATTACAAAGAGGTAATGTACTGCTTGTGCTTATAACCATACTTTGGTACATAGCAACATAATTATTGAATAAAATACATTTACCATATAGCAAATGATTGCCTCACAGCAAGAGGTTCCCTGGTTCGATTCTCAGCTGGGGCACCTTCTGTGTGGAGTCTTCATGTCCTCCCTGTGTTTGCGTGGGTTTCCACTGGGTGCTCCGGTTCCCTCCCATATTCCAAACACATGCAGTAGGTGGATTGACACTCTGAATTGGCCATAGGTGTGAGTGTGCGTGCAAGTGTGTGGTGTGGACGAACTACCACAGCAGGGCTAGCCACCCGGTGGTGTAAACCTTGGCTGTAGATGATTGTCACTGTTGAAGTGACACCCTGACCCCATGTACAAAAATGGGAAAAGAAGTTGTGGATGGATGGATGGACATCGCTACTGAAAGTGCATTTTTACATTATGTTTGCTTAACAGTACAAATAATAACATGAAACTTGTATATTACTGTGTAACATAAATGACCTAAAGTGCAAAGCTTAGAAACTGGCTTATATTTGCTGACATTGATTAAAACAATTTTCCCCACTCATTATTGCTCTCAGTTTAGTTATATTTTGTCTATATTCCTAGTCCTTTGGATTTACCACATGGACATTAGCTAGATTAATTCAATTCCTAAGATACAAATAAAGTACATGTTTGGAAGAGTGAAATAAAATATTGTCAGTATGACATTTAGCTATTGATTATACCCTAGTGCTAAACTCCCCCTCAGCTACTGATTATATCCTAGTAGTAAACTCTCCCAGAAACTATAAAATAAGAATGTAGGTGCTATGGTGGTCTTGTGGGTAGCAAAGATTGCTTCAGTAACAGAGACCCAAATTCAGAATTAGGCTCAGGTAGCCATTCCAGTGTTGTGTCTTGTGACTCTTGTTACAAATTCTCGAGTTCTGTTTCTGTCAGCCTAGCAACTTTTGTGGTGTTCTGTGGTGTTTGTTTATCGTTCATGTTTATACGGTACACGTGCTGCATGCGAGGCCTTTCAAGGCATGTGAATGTCACTGCTGTGAGTGAGACATGGAAAGAAAATACAAGACAAATCAGAAAAGTTTAGGAATTAGAAGGATGAAGCAAGTGTAGGTGAGAAAACTGTCACCCTCTGGAGGCAGAACTGCATAGCAGAATTTAATGGGATGGGATAAAAGGAAGTTCAACTCAGTTCTGGTCATTCCTATCCCAGTTTAACTTGCAAGAGTAATAGATACTGTATTAAAAAAAATCTTTATGCATAAATATGTCAACTAGCTACCACAAGACATTTTACTGAACAAGACTTAGTTTCAAATTTTGCACAGAATTGCTGAGGTGGAGTGGTTAGCATTGTATCTCCTGGCTCTGTTAGGAAAGGTATCTGGTAGGATAGGGTTCCAAGATTAGGTAAACCAGGGTACTAGTACCTGTTGGGCTCAAAAGGTCACAGGGTCATTAGGAGTGTCTAGTGAAAGTGACACAAATATTTTATGTAGGAGAGATGGTGCAGAAATATAACATGCAAGAGCTACCATAAAGATTTCTGTGCACTTTTAGAAATCTTAAGTAATTTAGAGTCATATTTCCTCTTTTTACAAAGCAGCATGCCTCTTGTAATAACAGTTTTGAGGCAGTTGTTACCTAAGGACCTGATGGCATTTTGTGCAATCAACAATATTTCTAAATTAAAACGAAACAATCTTTTGTCTATCTTACGTACTGGCTTCTTATTCTTACATTTGCCTTCCTTTACGTAACTGCCATTCTACTAACCTATTCAAACTCCTGCTGTTTCCAGCTTCTGCTCATATTATCCCTGCATCTTTATGTTACTCGGGTTGTTGGTTCCTACACATATTTCTGTCCGCTATACTGATCATCTTTGCAAAGTACCTGCTTTCACCACTATTACATTGTCCTAGCCATACTGCACAAATATCAGCTCTAACACAAATTCTTTATGCTAGTTAGTACTTTTGTCTGTTCTGCCTAGAGTATAAATGTATGCATTGGTTTACTTTGGAATCAGACTCATGTTTCTTAACCTATATGCAAACTGTTTATTCACTTATTCTAGGTGTTTTACTAGTGTTAGAAGGTAAGTATGCATTGCCTTTGTAACTAGACTAAATGTAATGGTATAGGAATTTTATATTACTAAGTCTTCTAATATTGTAGCCTAACCTTTTGGTCTTGATTGATCAGGAAGGATCCTTTATGGATCAGTCCACTAACCCACTTAAAAACAAAAAAATAATTTATGGACCCCATTTCAGATTAGGAGAGAACAGTGAAAAGGACATAAATATTCCTTGTTTGGAACTTGGGAAATATGTTGAAGAAAGGTAGTACACAGCATTTCATTTGAGGCCTTTGCAGGAACAGCCTGTGTAAACATCTAATGGCTAGGTATGTTATTTGATATAATTTAGACTAGACTTTCACTGCTGAGGGTCTGATGATGATGATGATAATAATAATAAATTGTTTGGCATTGTGCTGTCTTGAATCATACAACTTGTTCTTTCTAGCAGGATTACACACAGTGAGTTATGAGGAAGCAGTTCAAAGACGTCTGTAGTTTTATGGCAGTATAAGGGCTAAAAGTGCTGCAGCAGTCTTGCTGGATATCGTTGCATACAACTGCGGCAATCCAGGGGCACGGCTAATATGCTGTAACCTGCAACTGCACACTGTGATTGAAACAATGAGGAAGAGTGATTCAAAGGCAACCTCTACCTTGCTATTTCAGAATGAAATGATATCAATGTGCACCATCCTTTTAAGGAGTATACCCTTTGCTGTCTTCAGCAGGAGTGGAGCTGTACATAGGATCTTAGGAGGTTACTAGGCTGATGGCTCCATGGCCCTTACAAGCCTAGCCAAGTTCAACCCCTGTTCCCAAGGGTGTCTGATTCAAGCAGATACGAAAATCAGCATCTATTGTCCCTGTCCAAGAGGGACAAAAGTGGAACCTGCAGGGTGAACTTCCAATTACCCATCCGATCATCCAAATCATGCTTAAATAGGGCCAAAGAGGGGCTTTGTTAAACATGAATAGGAAGCTTGTTCCAAAAGTGTGGCAATCTCTGTGAGACAAATTTGTCTCTCCAGCAAATTCTGTTGATATCACATACTAGGTTAAGGTCCTTTGTGTGAGTGACCCATGTGCCATTTGACTTGTGAATGTACAGCATTTCCGTTAAAGCTGGGTCAGAGATTGCTCTATATGCAAGGCACAGGTTGCCTCTGAGCAGTCTGTATGCACAGAGTAAAGTGACGATGATTTCAGTCTGTTTGCATGAGCCAGATCTTGAAGACCCTGAATTTTCTTTGTAAGAAACCTTTGTGGTCTCTCCAATTGTTGCAGGCATTTGGAAAGGACCATACCAAAGAGAGCATTGTACTCTATTATTGGCCTGATGAGGGTAGAGTACAGGGGGGTTATAACCTTTTTTTTTTCTGGAGGCAATGCCCTTACTTTTGAGATGAGCAATATAAAATGCCCTTCTTACCACTGTGAAGACATGGCAATTTAAGTTAAGGTTGCTGTCAACCTATGTGCCCAAATCTCTCACCACTGACTGTGTGCTTTAGGGTATTGATATTGATGTGGTAGTTTGCAGGCATATCACCCTTGCTGAAGAGGATGATAATGCCTTTTTTAATCATTAAGTTTAAGACCATGACTTTGGCACCAGTCATTAGTCTGTGTAAGACCTTCTTGCAGGATACTGACATTGTTAGGGGTTTCATTGATCACTCTCAGTTTGCAGTCATCAGCAAACTTTGTCAGCCACAGTCCTTTAGTTTTAGCCTGTACTTTGGAGAAGTAGATTCGGAACAATAGTGTCCCAAAACTGATCCCTATGGAACACCACTGGTTACAGGTCTGCTGGAGGAGATGGTATCCCCTATTTTGACTGTATGAGTTCCATCAGTGAGCCAGTTTGCAACCCACCTGACAAAATATGGGTTGATGCTCAGCTGGGTGAGTTTATCAATGATGCCTGAGTGGGGGATTGTGTCAAATGCTTTGGCAAAGTCTAGGTAGGCCGAATGCACAGATTTGCCCATGTCTAGGGCTTTGGTGACTGTCTCGAAGAATTCCACCAAGTTTAACAGGCATGATCGCTCCTTGACAAAGCCAAACTGGGTGGGGTTGTACGTTTGGAGAGTTCCTATAACTTGGTTAATAAGGTCCATGATGATTCATTCCATGGCTCTTGCAGATAAATCTGGTCAGGCTAATGGGTCTATAGTTCCTGGGGTCTGTGGATGCACCCCCTTTGTGCAAAGGGATGATAGTAGCTGTTTTCCATTCCACTGGGATGAAGACAGTGCTTAGGCTGTGATTTAAAAGCGTGCCCAATGTTGATGCTAATTCCTGTTTTAACCCATGTAGAACACAGCCAGGGATGTTGTCTGGTTCCATAAAAGCTGTGTTTTTAGCCTTGGCAAGGGCATTCAAAACTTGCTCCTTGGAGATACTAGATACTAGGTGGGGGACAGTTGTTAGGGATGCAATAGGGTATATGTGGCAGGGACAGGGGAGTGAAGTTTTTACAGAACCTGTCAGCCAGCAGGTTTGCAATATCCACAGGTTCTATATATGTAGTACCATTAACTATGAATTCAGTGCAAATCTGGGCCTTACCTTTGAGGTTACGGATGTAACCAAAGAACGCCTTGTGGTTATTCTTAGATAGGGAAGCTAATCTGGATTCGTAATTAGCTTTGGAGGACTTTACTAGGAGTCATATTTGCTTGTTCAAGTTGAGGAGTTGTGTTTCCAGTTTTGAGACTGCTCCTTCCTACTCTTACACAGTAATTTCTTTCTCCTATTGTATAGCCTATTAATGGCAGTTGTCCACCAGGCAGGTTTGTTTTTCCTTGAAGATCTTGCTTTGGTTCTATCAGGTATGGCAGAGTCAGGACAATTGTACAGATGCTTTTGTAAAGCATTGGTGTAGAACTCAGCATAGGTGCCTGTTCCATCAGTGGGGGGAGAGACTATGAAGCTATTTATGCTGTCATGTAAGAGGTTGTATTTGGCCTTGGAGAAGTTTTTTAATCTAGTTGTTGCTAAGGGGGAGTGGTCTTGTGTTACAGTTACTTCTAGCGAGACTGATTTGTGGTGAGATCTCACCAGGGATGGCCACACACTAGGGGTGGTGCAGCAGTTCCCCATGTTGGTGAGCATCAGGTCCAGAATGTTTGGCCCCCTTGTGGGTCTGTCAACCATTTGGTCCAGGGCATTGGAGTTAACGAAGTCCAGGAACCTTTGGGCAAGTGAGTTAGAACACAAATAATTTAACCAGTCTATGGATGGGTAATTAAAGTCACCCAAAACCAGGGTGTTTGGTTGTATCTTGATTGATTCAAGCAGATCCAAGTAGGCTGAGTGGATCTCCTGATTCATGGAGGGGGTCCTATTACTGGAAATGACCTGAAGAGGGGTCTTACCTACAGTTAATTGCACCTGAAGTAATTCAAGGGAATCGTGCTGTTTAACCAATCTAGAGGTGTATTTATCTTTAATGACTATTGGTACACCACCTCTTTTAGTTCTCACGCGTTCAGTTTTGTGGTTTGAACATGTGGAAGGAAGTGTAACCTGGTATGGCTGGGGTGCTCTCTGCAGCCTTAAGCCAGGTCTCAGTGACTGCACAAATGTCAGAATTTCCAGGGTGAGGACAGCTTCCAGTGAGTGCGGTTTCTGGTTTAGACTCCTAGCATAACTTTGAGGTTGTTTTTAGAGGGTATTTTTATGTCGGGAATTTTGTTCTTGTGACATTGCCTAAAAAAGGTACTATGGGGGTGGCAAGAGCCTTAGCCAGTAACCAAAATCACAGGGGTGTCAGATGAAGACCATCTCTGTCAAAGCATGGAGGTCTGTCCACCATGTCATCCCAGGCTGACAGATACTTGATCATCTTTGAATGACACTAGAACCTAAGCCAATTGTTGAAGTCACTCATTTTTTGTTTGTATTGTGGTATCATCGTAGGCAAAGGTAAAATGCAGTTAAAGGTTAGGGACATACCTAACTGGGACACACAATCAGAGAGCTCAGTCATGTCCCTCTTCATATAGTTCAGTGAGGTACTTTGCAAGTCGTTCACACCAACATGGACTATGACGGAGTCATAACAGCGGATGAGACTTGAGTGCATGTGTGATGTGGCAGATCCCAGCACCTGACAGACAGCTGACCGTGACCTTTTCCTTATTTAACCTGGTGAGAGGAACATCTGTGCGTCTCACAGTTGAGTCGCCTATGACTAAGATGTTTGGTTTTGTGCTCAGCCTTAGTGGCTTGACTGGTGAGACACTGGTGTGTGATACATCAATTATACTATGTTCTGCAGAGGATGTATTATGTGAAGCATGCTTGTGTTTGTGTTTGGGAGGTCTCTGATGTTTAAGTAAGCTTCTTGTAAGGGCCTCAACATATGTAGGTTTATGTGCTGTTGGTTTGGTAGGTGCAGGAGATGAGGTGTGCATGCTGACAACCTGCTTAGTATCAGATGAGTGAGAGAGCCTAGATTCTAGGTTCTTGATATAGATGCATCTCTCACATATTGAATTTGTGTGGACTAGAAGAAGTGGGTTGTCAGTGTACAAGAGCCAATTGCTACATTGCCTCAGGATGCCCATGTCAGCCAGGCTGGCTGGGGAAACTGTGGGAAATTGTCTGTCCATAATGCCAGGTAAGTTGATTTGGTCAGAAAACAGGGAGAGGACAAGAAGGACCAGGTAAAGCAGTGGACAGGAGAAGTGGACAAAAAATACAAACGGCTAGTGGGTAGGATCTGTGTTGGTACCTCAGGAGCTTTCCTAAATGTATCACCTGTCAGTGAGGGACAATTACGAGAATTCACAAATGGAGCACCAGAATAGTACTAAGGGAAAATTTGCAGGCAAAAGTGTTTGCGTCTATAACCACCAATGGTGCCCACCACTGCATGGCAATGAGCGATGTGCAAACAAGTGCAGTCTTGCGCAAATGTGGTGTTTATGTAGTAAAAGAAAGCAAACTGATTTAAACAAATTAACCAATAAAAAAGCTCAAAACTGAGCCCTGTTCCAGCAACCTTCGATTAGATGAGTTCTAACTGCACACTTCTGCCATTAGGGTGCAGGGAACCCTCTCCAACAAAAGATGGCCTAGTTTAGTGCCAAGCATGTGATTGTGTGTGTGTGTGTTCATTCACACACTGTTCTACACTAGGTCTGAATCTAGTCTATGCTACAGCAAACAATATGGTAAAAATGCAGTTCAAAAGTGCAATACAGAGTGAAAAATTCTACTTAAGTTTTGCAGAGATCAGCAGATGGCTTGGATTTGCTTATGTAGCAAATGAGAGCAAACTGATTTAAACAAATTAACCAATAAAAAAGTTCAAAACTGAGCCCCATTCCAGCAACCTTCGATTGGATGAGTTCTAACTGCACACTTCTGCCACTAGGGTGCAGGGAACCTTCCAACAAAAGATGGCCTGGTTTAGTTCCAAGGATGTAAGTACTGTGATGCTGTGCGTACATGCATGTTGGGGCAGGAGTGGAACCATATGGAGTTTTGTGTCTATGTGTGTGTCAGACACTGTTCTACTCTTGGGAAACTCAACTGAGTTGTGTTTGATTTAAGGACATGCAAATGCGTTGCTAAATGAGCATTTGCTCTATATGTTTATGTGCAAAAACAAATGTTTCCCATTCCCTAGAATCTGACAGATTCTATCACTGATGAAAGCAAAAATTACTATTACATTTTTGCTGTCTTGTCTTTCACTTGATTTGCCTTCATCCTTTAGCCTTAATCCTCCATAATCTACAGAACCTCTGAATCACACACAATATCAGTTCTTATAATAACCAGTTCTGACTGAATAGCTGCACTCATCTTCCCTATTACCTTACTCACTATGTTACTATGCATATCACAAGTGAATGGTGAGTGTCTGCAGTCAGGACTATGGTCTGGAATTATGAGATATACAATACCAGACTAATATTGTTCCTTCTGCATCTTATAAGTTTAGCAAACTATGGGTGGTAGTACAATTCATTAAACCACATTGTGGAAAGTGAAATTAAACTAATCTAGTCTTGTTCACTACTTTGTTTGTGGGCTGGAAGAAGCACCTGTCAGAGCAGAATTCGGTAATGTAACATTAGGTTTCTGTATTCTGTCTTTATTGAAGGTTTTGTGTGTTTACCTATCCCCTGTCTGGTACTGTGCCACCTTGCACATGAACTGTTGCAGTGCAGAAAATGTACTTTTCCCATGAGATGAACTGATTTCAGAGTTGGTTTTGTAAGTTTGATGGTGCAGGGGGTACAGCCACCTGTCTGTGTGGGTGGACTATGCACTCATGTAACCCCCCCTTATGAGGAAGTGACAGTCAAAAAGAGTGATTTCTCTAAAGTCTTGCACTCCAAAATTTGATTCAGTGAACTACATTTTGATAAATTATACCAAATCCAAACCCAGGCTAAGATGAATAGTGATATACTGCACTTCTGTGCAAGCCTTTTGCAGCTAACTGACACTGTGCAATAACGCAGGGAGACAGTAAATTATCCAAATGATGACAGGCAAAACTTACATGCAGTTAGCTGTGCTCGTGCATTTATGCAAGAGGACCCAGCTATGTAGTGAAACTGTGTAAGTGAACACAGCTGTGGGTTAAAACTACACAAGTAGACACAGCCTTGCAGTGCAACATATACACACAAAAAATACAATCCTCAGAGTGGTCTTGCACTACCTTGTGTAATCTCACAAGAACAGAAAACATGAACTCAGGCCAATATATCTCAATATAAAGTGTCACTTGTAGCAGTTCAGACACGTGGCTTACAACTTCCTTGGCAGGATGGCACCAAGCACTGGATAAAGTTAAATATCCAAGTAGTATTTGCAGTTGCACCTGTTTCATGTGTAAAAGGGATGGAAAGGGGTATGAAGGAAAATAGGATAAAAAGGAAAGAACAAGGGGAGGGTCACCTAAAGGATAACATATAGGAGTATGCAGGATGGGGAAAAGAATACATTTTTGTTTGTGGGGACAGGGCCCAAATTGTTTTCTTATATGAACATAAGAAAAGAGGGCGATTCTTTCCTTATATGAATATAAGAGAAGAAGGGGAAGTGTGAAAGGGAAAACAGACAGACAAAAACAGAACATTACAGACATATAGGGTTCGATTTGTACACACTAAAAATAAGAGACATGGGATGGACTGAGGCAAACAGATGCTAGACAAAAGGTGATGAGAGTGGACAGTGCACAAGGTATGGGGTGGGATACAAGAAGAGAGCATACATGGCTTGGGGATGGGTGGAATATAAGCAGCTGGCAGTTTATCTCCTTTCCCAACCCAGAGGAATGTTACAGAGTATCATCACTGTGTGATGGATCAAGGTGACCAGTGGTATGACTGCACCCTTTCCTGGTTGCCTGATGGTAGGAACCATCTGGTCAAGTGAATTTGTAATCTGCACTAGGAGTCTGTCTGGACCATATATCTGCCCACTTGTGTCTCTTCAATGTAGCCTGCAATGCCTTGGTCCAGCTATGGCTGGGCCACTTCAGGCAATGCAGGTGGGTTACCTGCCAGTGAAGGGCCAGAACTCTTTCTGATGAAGCACTCCCAGCCTCATTGCCTCCATGTACCTCAGTCATGACAACATCAGGGATGGGATGTAGAGGAGGTATCTTTTGAGCAAACCTACCATTTCAACCTGTACAGAAGAAGCAAAATGACAAGGTAGCCATAAGTGACTGTAGCCTGACATTGTATTAAATATATTTAACAGATGTGCTAGCACTTGTGAGGGGAACTAACAGTGCTGACCCCAAGCCTCACCTGCCTCCTACAGAAGGTGGCACGATTGCTGTCATGCTTTACTTTCGCTGAAAGAGAAATGGCACATCAGAGAACCATGACAACTGTAAACTAGGATGATATAACAACAGATACAATCCTGTAGATGTTTCCCATTACCTGCTTGACAATTAGGTAAAAAAAAGAGGTCATTGTTCCTCTCTACTCATCCCTCATCAGACCCATTATAGAGTACAATGCCCCATTTGGCATGTACCTCGCAAGACATCTACAACGACAAGAAAAGCCACAGAAATACTTCACTAAGAGGATTACCAGCCTCAAACAGATGCCATACGCAGACCATCTCAAAAAACTCCAGTTCTACTCCTTTGCTTATTGCCTACTCAGAGGTGACCTCTGCCTAACATACAAAGCCATGTCAAACCCAGATCTGTTGGACATGCTACACTTAAAGAAACCCCAATACCTCTGAGCACCACTCTCCAAGGACCTAAATCTTGCCACCACAATAAACAGAATATGTTGGAGGGATAGATTCCTGTCCCAGAGACTTCCCATGTTCTGGAACAGACTACCCATTCATGTCAAGCAAAGCTCCTCATTAACCCTCTTTAAGAAAAATCTCGACAGTAGGATGAGTAATAGGAAATTCACCTCGGGGATCACTTCTGTGGCTCTGCTAGACAGGGGTGCAGGAAAATAACTTTCTTGGGTGGTGAAAGCCAGGGAACTTTTTTGGCTAGGCATATATAGGCCCCAGGGCCGATAGCCTAGTACCTCTACCTATGAACCTACAAACCTATGTGTCCCATATATATGCATTAAAAGATATAAAATGAATATGGCATAATTACATATTGGGACACAGAAGGTAATGTGGAGTCACCTTAAAATGGTGTAGCATAACCCCACCCCACCCTAAAACAGGGCACTGCAGAAACTCACTTGAAGTGTAAGAGGCATATTACATTCAGTGCCATAGTCACCTCCTCTATCTCAAACGGAAGATCCAAACAGCAGCAGGCACCTCCTTTTGAATATGACCTTGACAAATACTTGCCAGCAGCAACAACAGTTTCAAACCTAAAACAGGATAAAGAAGAAAAGAATTTACACTTACAATACCATTCAGGTGACGTTGCCTATCACTACCTATGCATGAAAATCAGGTCATCATAATGATGTCCGAACTGTTGTCCCCATCCTGGAGATGCCTTTTGCTGAGGTCATCTCCTCATCCAGGTCGTAGTGGGAATCAACATTTTTAAATGCACTATCAAGGGTGCCAGTAGGTGTTCCCCAAAATGTCCATGAATGAGATAAAGCACACCATGCAGGTGACTCTGATGGGTACTAGCAGAAGCTGCCAGTCTTCAAAATCTCCTCTGAAAAAGGTGTCACTTTCATAAGGAACAAAACGATAGCTTCTAAATCAACCATACAGCAGGATTTCTGCATCACAACCACCAACAAAGTAGACTGAAGCTGATTCCCATGCAGGTGTTCACTACAAGCATATTGTCATGAGCTGTCAGAGGAGGGTAAGTAGAAGCAGCAGGCTTCATCTTATGCTGCAGGTGCATAGCAGCAAAATAAAATGAGGTCCAGATATTTATGCCTCTTCACCTAATATGCCTACATGTCATACCAATAGGCATAAACCTGTGTAGTCTTAGAGGCACATTACCATTTTACATGCTAAGAGGCACATGTTTGAGCAGCAGTATTTGGAGGAATAGTATCATTATTTGGGACTGTAGGTCTGAAAACAAACACAGTAATTTGAAAGTGTATGGCTGTTTTTGTCTAAGACTGTCCATTGTCATCCACATTACAAAAGGCTAGCAACAGAAGTATCTGTGCCTGCATATGTCTCAAGTTGGTTGATGGTACAGGCTACAGGGTAGCTCACAATATCAGGACAACCTGTCCCTGTACATGCCTGTCACTGTCCTCTTGATCTTATGGTTTGTCTAAGGTATACATTGGTCTGAGGTGGTGAGTACTACAGTCATATGCTTCCAAGTACATTATGACAGGGCCATATCTTTGTTGGTTGCCAAGGTGACCCCAACTGTTAGTAATAGAGATGACTCCCTTACTCTATATTTACCTACCATCAATTACACCTGGTGTGTAGATTCTCTTATCCTTCCCTATACCTACTGTATGGTATACCCTCACAAATGTTCCATTGATTATATATGGTGTCAGTAGCTTGCCATTTTGTCTCTAGCTGCCATTCTACCACTTCCAGTAGTATGTAGAGTATAGATCTTTGTCATGTTCACAGGTGGGTGCAGGTCCAGAGGAAGAGTTGGATGGCAGAGGATAGGCATTTTAGCCCTTCTGAAAATGATGCTCATCTACAAGCACTAATGTCACACAGATGGTGCCTGTTGGGGATCATGGTGCTGACCAACCTTTGTTTGCACAGGTATGCTAGACAGTGGTTCATGGCATAAAGGACATGCAGGAGATACAACTACACTTTACAGCAGTGTTGTAGTCATGTTACCATCATGTCATGCCACACCAAAACAAAAGCACATTCCATAGTAGCTGAGAGGTCAATGAGGAGTCAGCTTGGAGAAGGCAGCTTACAGAGCCTGAGGAGTTTTTGTTGCTGTCTCATGAGACTAATAGTTCTGGAGTTATCCCTGGAGATGTGGACTCTGGCATTAGGATGGACTCATACCTATGTGTCTTAGTGGATGATGAACCAGTCTAGCACCTTTTACACCAGATTACTGTACAGCTGCACTGCCCATAGACATTGTAGGCCAAGCATAGTATGTTGTTTTAGATACATTGGATATCTAGCCAAGTCAGAATAACAGCATAGTTAGGCTGGGTTTGTATGATTTGGCACATACATATATCCATGCTCACTCTGGTGTGTCTTTTGCTGTTTATTCACAGGCAGAGCACAGCTATGGTGATAACTGTAGAGGCTAGGGTAGAATAACAGGATCATGATGAAAAGCCACAGACGTGAGTTACAGTCTGATGATACAGTGGCATTGTATGTTTCCATCCTGGGGTAACCATTCACCATCAATATAGGCTGAAGGTGTGACTTCAGCTATACAGGAATATGAAGTTATACAGGGTGAGTACTCACCACCCCCCGGGGGTGGAATCCTCCATCTCTCTAACCACCAAAGATGCTCCCTCTATGGCTGTGACAACAGAAGAGTACTTCTGAAGTAGGTATTCCCTTTCACAGGCTTGTAATGTTGCCCAGTGTCATTACATGATGGAGTTGGCCTCTGACATGCAGGTGCACTTATGATCAATCAGCAAATGTGTCACAGTAACATCCAGGCACAATCTGCAGAAACCTAGTCCAGCAAGACCTTATTACTGCATTGTATGTTTGCCATTAGGAGGCGGAGGCAGTGGACACAGTAATTATTGATCGGATGATGTCTGAAGTGGCAAAACTGCTTTCATGTCTGCCTCTGTACACAGGATGGTCAGTGCCATCATCACTGCTCACACTGGCATTGTTGTCTGAAGTCAGCCTAAGGAACCCACCAGGGGTAAACATAGAGTCGTCCATCATGGAGTATGCAGTCCTTATGTCTGGATGTATACAACAAATTGACACCCCTCTCTGTGGTTGACCACAACACCCAGCCTCCCCTGACAGGACACCTAGTAAAAGGACCACATTTAGGTCACTGTTTCACAGTCACATCCCTTCCTTCTCAGGGGAATCCCTACATGTCGTAGTATAAGAAGCCAGTTGTATAACTACAGATGGTTCTCCCTATCTTGCTTCATACTTTGCATCCATCTCAGTGACCATGTCCATTGCCAAGTTTACCAGCTCCTTCTTCCATTCTCAGACTTTCTCTGATTCAAGACCAGTGTCTGCATAAATCTTAAGGCTGGAGGGGGGTCGTGCAGACAACATCTTCTGCCAGGAGGATTTTTATGATGTACCCTTGTTCCCCCCACATTAATCTATTCCATCTGAGGGCTACTCCCCTCAATGGACAACACCTCCCTCCAGGAAATACCTAGATGAATGCCCCCCCCCCCGGGATAGGCACACCCATCCTGCCTTTCCAGAGCCATAAATGTTCAACCTGCTAATCAAACTTGGTTGCCTGGGCTGTAGTTAGAGTTTTAGTCCTCTACACCATGGTGCTGGCTTGTTATGGCCACAGATCTTAGTGACACAGTGGTATCACCACCCCATTTAAAGAGGAATCTTTTTTATGACACAAAGTACCCATCCCCTCAACTAAGTTAGTGAAATGTACTGTATTTTTAGAAGAAATAAGGTTCAAATCTGGCTAGGTTCTGGAGGCATGATTATCAAAGGCTCCTTTGTGTGTAAATATCAAATTAATAAAAACTAATTAGAGGTAATAACCATTCATGAAGACAGAAAAGATTCCCTTTACACATGTAGAAATTCTGATAGCTCTAGGAAAACTGTTGTATCCTGTGGCTGTAATATCTGCTCTGATTTATGATGTAATATTTGAAATTGTCTCCATGTTAAATCAGTATGGAAATGTATCAGAAGGGATAATCTGTAGACATAGTATGGCAGGCTGATACACTTAAAAAGGAGGTAGATCAGCAGCTTGATCCACTCATTCAGTACATTCAGTATTAAAAAATGGTGGGAGGGACATCAAGGCAGTGACAGTCATGTAAAGATCTAGCACTTTGTGTGAATTTGAATAAACGATTTGGATATAGCTCGTTTGGCTTCAGTTTAATCTCAAGCACTCTTTATTATTTATTGGTACATTTTCTGAGTGCTTTTCCACATTGTGTTCTTTTTGAACTTGCAGATAAGCCAAACAAAATTTAAAAAGGCACAGTAGGATTGTGATAGTTTATGTAGGGCAAGAAAGAATATACCCAAGGTGGCAGGGGAAGATAGTAAACAAGAGTTACAAGATGAACATTTATGTAGAGTAAATAAAACAAGGAAAGAAATTCTGAATCATTTACTAGTGCCAAAGCCTTATAGAACACTAGTAATGAAGCCAGACAAAGTCAAGTGATGTAATTTGGACAGTAATTAATAAAGAGTTGAAGGATTTTATCTGGGAGGAGAAAAGGGCAAGAGTTAAGCGTGATAAACTGATCCTTCCAATAGAGCAGGGTGGATCAGGAATACCTGATATGAAGGAATATTTCAAAGCTACACAGTTAAGGGTCATACACATAACACAAGCAGAAAGCTATAATTAAAAGTAGAAAGGGATAGTGATGAAGCAGGAGGGAAATTCAAGAAATAAGGAGAGAGTGGGATTTTGGATGTAGATCCTTAAAAAGAATAACAACAGCCACACAGAATATTATATTCATAAAGTAGAACTAAGCAAACATAAGAAAGAAGAAAGGAGATACTGCCTATAGGGATGACTGCAATTAGGGATTCAGAGAATAGGCAAGAGAGCATTGGAATTTACTGGGGAAAACTGGCCAGGGAACCAAGGTATTGTGGGCAAATATAAATAGAGGGGAAGGTAGCATCTATAAAGGGGAAAGGTTACAGAATGGGAAGAAGCGAAGGACATTTGGACTACAAGCTAGAGGCTGCCTTCTCTATCAGGTATTAATATCTGAGTATAGGCAAAGAGAATCCTAAGTGAAGGACGTGCTCTGGTAGAGTTTTTAACTGAATCTAGAACAGAGGCTGCTGTTAAAAAGGAATAATTAGTAGGGCATATAAAATATTGCATGTTAACTATGGAGGTTAGACTATATTAGGAAGAGAGACAGGGACAAACAATTCACAAGGAAACAATGGAAGAACATAGATATTGCTCTCAAATATGCAACAAAGTATAGAAGAGTTAGGATCTTTGCTTGGAAGTGTTTGCACAGGTATTTTTATACCCCAAGCAGACTCCAAAGAATTTTTCCTCATGTAAATAGCAAATGTTGGAGGTGTGTTGGGGAAGAAAGAGGTAACTGGAACATATATTTTGGGAGTGTAGTAAGTTGGCAGATTTTAAAAATTCCCTACACAGTACGCTGTCAGAAATATTGGGTGAGAAAATGACTGTAACTAAGGAATTTTTTTTTTTTTTTTTGAGCTGGGATATAGGATCTGAATTACCTAGACATAGTAAGGCCTTGTTAAGTTTAATTCTGGTGGCTGCCAAAAAAGCAATTACAAGAAAATGAAAATCAGTCTAAACCAACTGTATTTGAAGTACTGAGTATTGTAACAGCTAAAAGAACTGGAAGTGGAATCTTTAGAAAAGGTTGGGAGAAAACTACATAGAAAAATGTAAATTATGGGAACAATACATGCAGAATAATATTCTGGGGGATGAGTGATGTTTAAAGGAAGGCATGAAGTGATCAAATTATGTAATGTTGAAATGATAAATGTACAAAAGAATATATGTGATGCATAATGTTTGCAGTTTGAAGTATACTGACATTTATTTATTTGACATTTGTTAACTGGGTTGTTCCAACTGAGCAATGTGCCCATTTTCAGTGGAGACCCGAGGAAAAGGGCTCCATTATAATACAATAAATTGTAAACATAATGCAAACAGAGCAGCTGACAGGAAGTAAACAAAGCAAAAATTACTAAGATTACTAAAATGATATACAATAGTATAACTTACATAGATTGTAGTAGCAAAAGAACGTCAGGTGTGTTAAGATTTTAGTTGACATAAAGCAAAAATTACTAAAATTATATACAGTAGTGTTACATATCATGGAAATATTGAAACATACATATTTGCATAGATTTTAGTAGCAAAAGTGTGTCAGGTGTATTACAGTTTTACTTAACTATTAGAGTGAAGTAGGGTCATAATAGAGCTGAGATAAAGTTAAGAAATTGGATTAAGGAAAAGGAGGGGGAGGGGGTTATATTAGGCAGAGCTCCTCGCTAACACTCTTCAAGAGAAATCTTAATGAGTGGATGGGAAGCAGAAAGTTTACCTCAGGGATCACTTCAGTGGCTCTGCTGGACAGAGGCACAGGGAACTAATCTAAGGGGTTGGCGAAAGCCAACACATTCTGACTAGGCTTATAAATGCCTTTGGGCAAATAGCCTTGTACCTACCTATGAACCCATGTAGGGTCCTGGCTGGGGCAGGTCCATGAGTTTGATACTGTGTTTTTTAGCAGTTTTTTGAATTGATTAATGTGAGAGATGTTTCTGAAATAAGAAGAGAGTTTTGTTTTATATAAATGTATGTTTGCTTATATTTTAAGTGATAATTCAGTAAAGGTATTACAAATTAAAGTCAAGTACTAGGAGGTCACCTGAGGACAGACAAAACAAAGGTAGTATTATTATTCAGATTATACTAACCATGCATAACAAAAGTGATAGTCCATTCATCCCACTACCCATCGTATCGGTGCCATTTGAATTTATAACTATGGACATTGTGTAGCCACCAGTAAAATCTAGAAATGGATGTCAGTACATAGTAGTTAAAAAAGACTGCACTATAAAGTTTGCAGAATCAACGCAATTCCACAAAGTTAATGCAGAGACTATTGGCAGAGAAAGTGTCCTGTTACTGTCCAAAGTAGTCAGCATTGAAGAGACACTTACTTGCAAGGCACTTCCTTTATGTCAAGGGTACTGCCTCAGTTGTGTCAGTGCTTTAAAGTTATGCAGTTGAGACATCAGTCTACCATCCACAGAATGATGGATTCCTAGAGAGGCTTAATAAAACACTGAAATACATGTTAAAGAAAGTTATTGAGTCAAATGTCAAAAACTCTTGACCAGTTGTTGCCGTACTTAAACAGGCAGGTGTCACAAGCTTCAATTATGTTTACACCATTTGAAATTTTGTAAGGCAATTACCCAAGAGAACTGTTTGATATTGCTAGGGAAACTTAGAAAGAAGAGATTATACCATTTCACAGTGTGATAAAACACTGTGTTTGTTTTCAGGACAGATTAATGTTGGATGTAATGGGATCCTATCTCGCCTCATTCATAACAGATGGGTTCGGAGCCGATCCGTCGGCTCCGACTCGGCCACTATACTAGAGTGAAGTCTCTCATTGTCTGGGCTACCCCTTATCCCACAATGCACCACTCCTGCTTCCCCAGATCTCATTTGCCGCTTTTCAAGACGGACGTGGTCTCGACTTCGCTGGAGCTAAGTGATTTTCTTGACCTTTTGGTCGTTGTTACTTAGGGTTTCTGTCAGGAATCTCTTAAAAAGCTGTTTTAACAGCTTTGTAAGTGTTTGTATTGAGTTTGGGGAAAATTTGTATTTTATTGTTTCACAAGCTTCTGTGGACAGGGCAAGGCCCGTTTTAAGTTAAGTTTTTGACCTTTTGGTCGTTTTTTTCACTTAGGGTTTCTGTCAGGAATCTCTTAAAAAGATGTTTTAACAGCTTTGTGAGTGTTTGTATTGAGTTTGGAGAAAATTTGTATTTTATTGTTTCTGTGGACTGGGCAAGGCCCGTTTTAAGTTAAGTTTTTCCCTTATTAATGGTGACAGAGTTAATTTTGGGCTAGATCCATTTTTTTTAAGTTAAAGGGCTTTTGCCCATGTAGTTTCCCTTTCTGTTGTTTCACTGTTGTGGCGGGCTAAGCCCGTTTAAGTTAGAGGGCTTCAGCCCATATTTCAGTACTGCCCTTTGTGTTATTGCTAGTCACCTGTGCTTTCTTGTCAAAATGTCTAAGGAGCAAAAGTCGGGTTTTAAGAAGTGTGCAAAATGTAATTATAAGATGTCTCTTACAGATAGCCATGCTATCTGTGTGTACTGCCTAGGCCCTAAACATTTACAGGATTCTTGTAGTGTATGTCACGCTTTCTCCTCCAGGGTTCTCCAGGAGAGGAAAAATAAGTTGATACTCAGGGGTCTGGTTAAGCCTTCTTTTGAAGAAGCTTTGGCTTCCTCTCCAGCTTCCAAAAAGAAGAGATCATTGGCTCCGACCAGTCCGTCGGGCCCGACGTCTAAAAAGCATAGATTGTCGGCTCCGACCAGTCCGTCGGATCTGACAATTAAGAAACAAGGCTCGACTTCTTCTTCCTCGGCTCCAATGGCTTCGGAGCCAATGGCTGAAGGGTCTGCCTCGGTGCTTCTCTCCTTGGCTCCATTGGTTTCGGAGCCGCAGGTTAGTGCATCGAGAGGCCATTCACCTGTCTCGGCTCCATTGATCTCGGAGCCGTTGGAGGTTTTCGGCTCAGACTCTTCCCCCTCGGCTCTGAAGCTGCCTTTGGCGCCGACACTGCTGCAGTCGGGTCCAGTCTCGGCTCCAACAGTGTTGGAACCTTTTCGGAGCCGATCTCCTGCCTTATCGGAGCCGAGGCAGATGTCTTCTCGGCCCCAATCTGTTTCCTCCAAATCCTCTAGACTATCTGATTCGGATTTGGATAGGGTTATCCAGAGGCTGTTCCAGTCCCCAGTTTTTACCAAAATGATCTCGGCTCCAGCCCATGCGCTCGAGCCCACTCCACATCCCATACATTTGATTCCTCCTCCAACCCCCTTGGAGCCGTTGGAGTTGGTGCAGGTGGATCGGAGCGGAATTGTCCAGTCGGTGCTGGGACCCCCTCGGAGTTCCTCTGCTCCGACTTTCATTCCTACCCTGTCCTCGGTGTCAGGGTTTGGTACCGGGTCTTCCTCGGTGGTAGCCGAGGGAAACACTGTAGAGCTCGCCTCTTTGATGCCCAGTCTTCCCCTCAGAGCATCTGCCGCAGGCATTCCGGGTACCTCCGTGGTCTCTCAGCAAGTGCCCCCTGCAGAGTCTGGAGGTCCTGCTTTTGAGGCCATGAGGAGTGCGCTGGCCATGACTTTGCCGGTTCAGCAGGTTTCTACCCCACCATCCCAAGTTCTGGGTACTGATGCCTCTGGAGACATTCTTTCCCGCGACAGTAGGGACCTGGGGCCTGAGGATACCCCCTTGGGAGGTTCCCTTCTTCCGGGGGGTCCTTCTGAATCTTCTTCAGATGAACCCCCAAAGAAGAAACTATGCAAGAGGAAGCATGTCGATTCCCAGGATGAATCCGTCACTTCAGATACTGACCTCGAGGATGCGGAAGGGTCCCCTAAATCGTCCTCGGATGACGTCTCTTTCTCGGATATCCTTGAGATTTTGAGACAGAGAGGCGGTTGGCAATCCAAAGCCCCTTCCACTGAGGAGTCAGTTTTCCTCAAGGCCTTTGGGGCCCAGCCTTCCTCCTCCTGGGTGTCTCCACCCTTCGACGAATTATTGGACTTAATCTCTCGAAGGGTGTGGGAGCATCCTGACACAGCGGAACCGGTGCCCGCCAGGCCCAATAAGTTTCTTTCAGCTCCTCCCCAGAAAGAATTCCTCACTAAAGGTGTTGCAGTTGATGCTATGGTGGTGGCATCTGCCACTCAGCAGGATGTGGCAGAGGCTTCAACATCTATTCATCCTCCTAATAAGGAATCTAGGAGCATGGATAGGTACGGGAAGCGTACCCTTTCTTCAATGACCTTTACCATGCGGTCGCTGAACTATCTTTGTCATTTTACAAGGCTCCAAAGGGACCTCCTCAAGGAGTTAGGAGAGTCCCTTGCGGGTAACCTTCCTGAGGCATTGGCTCAGACTGTAGGTGCCCAGATGTCTACCCTGACCTCTATTGTCAACTCGTCCATGAGGCTCATCTCCTATGCGGCCAAAGGGGTGAGTAGAGCAGCGGGCACAGGAGTGGCTCTTAGGAGACAGGCCTGGTTACGCTTGTGTACATTCACGGAGGCCTTTAAGTCTTCCTTTGCCGATGCCCCCTTTGATGGGTCTTCTTTGTTTGGACCCAAGGTGAAGGACACTCTTACTCGGTGCGAGCAGGAGGGCAAGACCTTGACTGCCGTTGGGGCCCGTTTTTCCGCTCCCTCTAGACCTTATCCCAAGGCTCAGAGAGGAGGGAAAATGTGGTTCAGAAAATCCCAAAAGTTCTTCTCTACTCCACCGAGTGATCCCCCCTCCAGAGGCAGGGGGGGGACTCAGGAAGACGTCGTCCTAGAGGTGGCAGAGGCCCCCTTAACTCTGGAGACTGCGAATCCTTTCGTGGTTCCTCCTATCCTCAACGTCCCTAGGATGTGGCCCGGCTGTGCTTCTCCGGAGCCAGTCGGGGGTCGTTTTGCGAAACACCCACAGGCTTGGGAATCAATAACCAAGGATCAGTGGGTGCTTCGCATTGTAACCGGAGGTTACCTCATTCCCTTTTTCAAGCCCCCTCCTCCTACAAGGAAAATCCTGGATGTTCCACCCAGTCAACGGGATCTGGCAGCCATAGAAGTTTCAAAGCTGCTAAAAAAAGGGGTCATCCAGCCCGTCCCTGCTGACCAGATCGGATCAGGAACTTACTCAAGGTTATTTTTGGTGCCAAAAAAGACAGGGGACGTAAGGCCCATTTTGGACCTCAGCCTTTTGAATCATTTTGTGAAGAAGTCCAAGTTCCGGATGGTCACCCTTCAGTCCATTCTCCTGTTATTGGAGAAGGATGTCTGGATGTGCTCCATAGGCCTCAAGGACGCTTACTATCACATATTGATACGTCAGGAGTCCAGGAGTCATTTGCGCTTCCACCTAGGAACCAGTCATTTCCAGTTTCGTGCACTGCCCTTTGGTCTCACCACAGCCCCTAGGGTGTTTACCAAATGTCTGGCAGTAGTGACAGCTCACTTGAGAAGTCTTGGATTCCAAGTGTTTCCTTATCTCGATGACTGGCTCCTCACTGCCACCTCCAAGCATCTACTGATTCGAGCGTTGAGGGCCACGGTAACTTTGGGTCTCTCGCTAGGAATCTCTTTCAATTGGAAAAAATCTGTGCTGCGGCCATCTCAGCGTATCACCTTTATAGGCGCAGAGTTAGACACAAAAAGTATGCGGGCATTTTTGCCATCAGAGAGAATTCAAGTTCTACAATCTCAGGTCCAAAATTTGTTACCCAAATCTCGAGTTCCTGCCAGACAGATTCTTCAGTTATTGGGTATGATGGCTGCAACCATCCTCCTAGTACCATTAGCCAGACTGCACATGCGAGTGCTGCAATGGCTGTTATCGGTTCAGTGGTCATACCAGGAACTTCCCTTGGATCACCTAATTCTGATTACGGAGAGTTGCCGTCGAGATCTCCGTTGGTGGCTATGTCGGTCCAACCTGGACCGGGGGTGGCCTTTCGCTCTTCAGCCTCCTGTTGCCACAGTGACCACGGACGCCTCCCAGATAGGGTGGGGGGGGGTCATTATCTGGACATGACTGTCCAAGGCACTTGGCAGGATCGCGAAGCGCACCATCACATCAATGTCCTGGAAATGAGAGCAGTGCTTCTGGTTTTACAAGCACTTCATCATGCTCTCCCCCAGGGTACTATTGCGATTCTATCCAACAACATGTCGATAGTTTGGCACATAAACAAGCAGGGCGGAACCAGGTCCTACCCCCTTTGCAGGGAGGCCATGAGAGTATGGCACTGGGCCATTGCCTCTCAACATTTCTTAGTAGCCACGCACATTCCGGGGAAAGCCAATGTGATTGCAGACAGGCTCAGCAGGACTCTCCTGTTGCCCCACGAGTGGTCCCTCAACAACACAGTGGCTGCGTTGATCTTCACCAAATGGGGTCTCCCTTGTTGCGACTTGTTTGCCAGCCCCAAAAATGCGAAGTGCAGAGAGTTCTTCACTCTGACGCCCTCTCAGGGACAGTCTCCAAGGGACGCTCTAGCCCACACTTGGCCCCCGGGTCTACTTTATGCCTTCCTTCTGATTCCCCTTCTCCCGAGGGTGATTCAGAAGGCTCTCCATGTCGGGTGCGACATGATTTTGGTCGCCCCACATTGGCCCTGTCAGGTTTGGTTCTCGTTTCTTCAGAAGTATGTGGCACAGGGCCCTTGGATTCTGGACCCAGTACCGGATCTGTTATCCAATCCGTTGGGACTCCCGCATCCGTCCCTCCGGTCACTGTGACTGGCTGCTTGGTTACTCCACTTCCATCCTTAGTTAGAGATCTCTCTCTTTCTTCGGAAGTAATGCATATCTTGTCTTCTTCCCACAAGCCGTCTACCGTTAAGCTGTATTCCAGAAAATGGAAAAGGTTTTGTTGTTGGGCACAACAGCGAGGCGTTGATCCTCTTACAGCCTCAGTTCTGCAGGTCTTGGAATTTCTGGCTTCCTTATTTCATTCTGGCTCTTCAGTCTCCACACTTAAAGTTCAGCTGGCGGCTATATCTAATTTTCATGCTGCTATAGATCCCTCTTTAATGGCTAACAGACTTTGCAAGTCCTTTCTTAGGGGAGCCTGGCTCCTCAGGCCTCCTGTGGCTCATCCCGTGCCCCCTTGGGACTTAAATTTGGTTCTGGCCTCCTTAACTGCCCATCCCTTTGAGCCGGTAGCCACTTGTGATATCAAATTCCTGTCGTGGAAAACGGCTTTTCTAGTGGCTATTACTTCTGCTAAGTGTGTTTCAGAGCTTCAGGCTCTCTGTTCTTCCCCTCCGTATTTGATCTTTCACAAAGACAGAGTTTCCCTTAGATTGAATCCATCCTTTTTGCCTAAGGTAGCATCCCCTTTATGCATTCAGCAATCTTTGGAACTTCCAGTTTTCTTTCCTAATTTTTCCAGTAGAGCAGAATGTACCTTTTACCAGTTGGATGTTCACAGGCAACTGCGTTTTTACTTGGCTAGGACCACTCAGACTAGAAAATCTGACCAACTGTTTGTGTCCTTTGCGGAGAATAGGTTGGGTCTTCCAGTTGCCAAAGCCACCATTGCTAAATGGATTAAGGATTGCATCTCTTTCATTTATTCCCACTCAGGCAAGAAGTTGCCTTTCCCAATCAGAGCTCATTCTACCAGGGCTGTGGCCACCTCTGTAGCTTTTCATTCCAAAGTTTCAATAGATGATATTTGTGCGGCTGCTACTTGGTCTTCTCCGCACACCTTCATTTCTCATTACAAGCTTGATGTGGCGTCCCGAGGCAGAGCTTCATTTGGTTCCGCAGTTCTCAGGAGTGTGTTCCAGTAAGCCACCCGGGGTTTTTAGGTGCTAGGGATGCTGTCCCATCTGTTATGAATGAGGCGAGATAGGATCCCATTACATCTTTTAGTTATGTACTTACCATAACTTTGGATGTATGGGATCCATCTCGCCTACATTCATACATACCCACCCTCCTTCCCCCTACCTTTTGGATTTGGAGGAAATATAGATCTTGCTAACCTCTCCTATGGAAGGTCTCTAGTTGGTTACAGTTATTGGTATGTGTTTCTGTACCTGTATGAATGTATAAAGCGAACAAACAAGATCTGGGGAAGCAGGAGTGGTGCATTGTGGGATAAGGGGTAGCCCAGCCAATGAGAGACTTCGCTCTAGTATAGTGGCCGAGTCGGAGCCGACGGATCGGCTCCGAACCCATCTGTTATGAATGTAGGTGAGATGGATCCCATACATCCAAAGTTATGGTAAGTACATAACTAAAAGTTACGCCCATAGTAAAGCAGCACATGCAGAGAGCACAGGAAATGCAACAAATGGTTTATATATGCCCAACCTAGAGAGCTTAAACAGGAAATCAGATATTACTAGTAGTAATACCCTGTGCTGAAAACAAATTCCTAAATGTTAAGGGCCATTTGAGGTGACTGAAATAATAAATACAGTGAATTACAATGTTATACACCCACAAAAGAAAAAATATAAAGCAAATCTATCAGATTAATGTATTGAAGCCATGGAAAGAAATAGAAAATTCTGTAGAGAGATTGTAAGCTGACATTTGTACAGGAGAGCCCAGGGACTCTGTTCCTGAAGTACAGCTACAGGATTCTTAGAAAGAGTACAAACACAGGAAGTAAGAGAAATTCTCCTAAGAAATGGCCATGGAACATATTATCATGGAACTTATAAACAAAGACATTGGCAACCTTCAAACACTGGACCCCACCCAGTTTGGGTTCATGAAGGGCTGATCTTGTCTCCTGAACCCGATTGACTTCTTCAAATCAGTCTCCAGAGCCATGGACGAGGGTAAAGCGGCCCACACAGCCTATCTGGACCTTGCCAAGGCCTTTGACACCATCCCCCACTCTGGAATCATAGATAAACTTACTAAGCTGGGCATTAATCTCTACGTCACTCGATGGGTTGCCAACTGGCTTACTGACAGAACCCAGACTGTAAAAGTAGCTGATTCTAAATCCAGCTCCAGACAAGTGACAAGTGGAGTACCTCAGGGTTCAGTCCTGGGAACTCTCTTGTTTGGCATCTACTTCTCTGAAGTACAGGCCAATACTAAGGGACTCTGGCTAACAAAGTTTGCAGATGACTGCAAACTGGGAGCTATTATTGAATCTCCAAATGATGTTTATACTCTACAAAAGGGCCTTACAGAAACAGATGCTTGGTGCCAAAGCCATGGGCTCAAGCTCAATGCTAAGAAATGTATAGTTATCCCCTTTGGGACAAAACATGTACCCATGAATTACCACATAGGTGGCAGTACACTAAACACCAAAAGTGTGATAAGAGACTTAGGGACACAGGTGGACAGTGGTCTCACCTTCGATAACCACATCGCCACAACAGTCAGAAAATCCTTCTATGTGGTACACCTCATCACTAAGGCCTTTTCATCCAGAAAAAAGGAGGTTATTGTCCCACTGCGCTCATCCCTCATTACACCCATTATAGAATACAATGCCCCATTTGGTATGTACCTCTCAAGACACCTGCAACAACTGGAAAGGCCACAGAAATACCTCACTAAAAGAATCACAGGCCTAAAGCAGATGTCCTATGCTGACCACCTTAAAAAACTCCAGCTATACTCTGTCACATATCGTCTACTCAGAGGTGATCTCTGCTTAACATACAAGGCTATGTCAAACCCAGAGCTGTTGGACATGCTCCACTTAAAGAAATCCCAATCCCTCATAGCCACACGCTCCAGGGATCTAAACCTTGTCATCACAATAAACAAAACATGGCAAGGGGATAGGTTCATAATCCAGAGACTCCCCAGACTGGAACAGACTGCCTATACATGTCAAGCAGAGCACCTCTTTAGCCCTCTTCAAAAGGAACCTTGACAATTGGATGGGAGAAAGGAAATTCACCCTGGGGATCACATCAGTCGCCTTGCTAGACAGGGGTCCAGGAAGTAAATTGTTAAGAAAATGTATAACTGCAATGTGCAAGCTTAAATGCATTCGGGGTTAAAAAGAATGAATACGTTACAAACAAATTCTGCTTATTCTGTGTAAAATATGTGCAGCTGCAGGAGACCTTGATAAGAGAACAATTGACGCCTGAAAGTCTACCATAGTCAGCAGAGTGTGTATTGAGCCCAGGGTTGTACCTTGACCTTAGGCAAATGTATCATATCAGAACTGAACAGCTGAAGACGTATGAGAAACTAGGGAGGGCTGAAATTAGCTCAAGGCCAGGTTGTTTTTCTCAAACATGTTTTTGCAAGACAGCAATTTTCTGACCATGTCAGCAGTAAATCTAGCAACATCTTCCTGTGCACATGCAAAGAACTGTATAAAAACAGCATGCTAAACTATGGAAAATCAGACAAACCTTGTACTTACATGCCTTGTCTCCTTGCTGCAAGTAATAAAGGGTGCCTTGCTTGAACCTTACGTGCATTGATCTTTGTGTTTTCCTTTACAGGTTGGTCCTTCGAGCCGGATACCCTCTCTTCACCTCAGATCAGACGGCCAGGTGGCTGAAACCATGTGGGGAAGAAACCAAATCGGTTCTTCTTATATAAAAATTCCTCCGACTGAATTGTCGTCAAAAGAGGCCAGCCACTTTCTGATCTGCGACTGAAGGACGGGTTTTCCGAGAATCAGCGATCAATCACGTGGGCTCAGGTAAGGTGAATCTACTTTTTCTGTTTCAAGATCAGGGACTAGATGTGTATTGTTTCTGTCAGATTGTGTTTTCTTATAGTCAGGGATAGAAAAGGTGCAATCTTGTCATAGATCAGGTGAAACAGATCAGTAAGCTTTAGACAGTCATTCTGAAGAGACTTTAACAAAATTCGTGGTACACGTAAAAAATCTGAAGGCATCAGGTAATATTTTCTGAACAGTCTACGTAGCAAACAAAATAGGGAAAAATGGGTAATAATTGTGCAAAGACACCCGGAAACCCACCGTTAACGGAAGATGCAAAATACATGCAGTCACAGCGCGCAGATAATATTAGATACTTTTCAAAATGGGTTATTAAGTATGAATTTGATGGAAAATTAGAAAAATCTTCACTTATCAAACTTATCAAGCAACTTAAAACTGATTCTAAGGGTCAAGTAAAAAAGCAACGACAGTTAGGAATTCCCCAGGCACACAGGTGGCTTGAGGAAGCAAACCGCAGAGACCAAAAGAACAAAGATTCAAAGATAATGTTTTTAGATAAGGAAGACAATAACTTGGTAATGGCATCAGCACCTCCACCTCCCCCTCCTTTACCAGAGTACGGAGCAAGTGGACAGATTGACCCACCCCCCATTATATCCTATGCTCACTAGAGATAGGGACATTATAAAACTGAAACTAGCTAAAGTTAGGGATCTCATCGAAACTAGGTCCCGAACAAAGGCAAATAATCAAGAAGAAGACTCTGAATTTTGGCAGGTAGTTAGGGATACACGACCTGTAGAAGAAGAAATATACCCACTTATAGAAGTTCCGAACCGTCAGGCAGGACAGGAAGATCAGACTCCAACTATCCTAGTATATAGACCTTGTACTCCGGAAGATATCTGGAAAGCTACAGAAGGGATTCCCCATCCGAAACTTAATTTCAGAAAATTTTCGAAAGATTTACAAAGAATGAGGCTAAGTTATAACTTAAATGGGGAAGAGATAGAAAAAGTAGTTCGACAGATTGTAGGACCAGATTGGTACACGATTTGTGGCAACTGGAGTCCTCGTGACGCTGCACAAAAACCTCTTTCACATAGCAGCACAGAATTAGAGACTAGAGTGAAGGAACTTACAGACCGCATCTCTGAGAAATGGAAATCTAGGGCAGACTGGACTTGCATTAATCAATGTGTCCAGCAAAAGGGTGAATCAGTTGACCGATACTTTGCTAGATTGTTAGAATGTTTTAACAACCACTGTGGGATGCAGGTTCCCGAAGATCAAAAACAAGATTTCCCATATGAACAGCAGTTAAAAAATGCATTTTTAAAAGGTAGTAGTACACCTATAAGCAGTTTCATTACAAAACACATGGTTAATCATTGAACGAGCAGATTACACTCACTACTTGAATATGCTAGACATGCTGAAAGACATTTTAATAGCAAAAAGAAGAAGAAGGCTCAGGTATTTTCCATAGAAGACGGAGCAGAAGTTTATGTAGTGCACCCCGGAAAGGGCAGAAAAAATGCACAGGGAGGTAGGCAATCTGATCAGCGATCAGAAGACTTTGAAGGACGCAAGAAAAGGGGAGAATGTTTTAAATGTGGTAAAAAGGGACATTTAGCAAGGGATTGCAGGAAAAATAAGAAGGCAACAACGGAAGATAAAGAAGGTGAGGACTGACTATATGATAGTCGGGAATCACTAGAAGAGACCAGTAGAGAAAGGACAAATGAGGATGTAAAAAGGGAAATAGAGGAAGTACAGGAAATTAATGACGGTGCAGAAGAAGATGAAGTACTAGATTTACCTTTATTGAGCCTGGAGCTCTATTTAGCAGATACAAAACCGGAAGTTACACTTTTAGTGGAAGGCAGTGAGGTTAAATTTTTGTGTGATTCAGGGGCATCACGGACCCTGATACACCCCTCCAAATTACCAGAAAATTCGAAGTCACCTGATTACATATTGGTCAAAGCAGCGAATGGGCAGCTATATCGGGAGCCCGTCTCCCACAATATCACAATAACAGATCCTGTTTCAGGATTAACACAAAGAAGTAAGATTGTAGTTTCTGTGAAGTGCCCAGTAAATCTCTTGGGCAGGGATCTTATGCAGTTATTTGGCATAGCGGTGGTTCCAACTATGCAGGGCATGGAAGCGCAGTGACGAACTGACACCTTTATGGTTCAATCGGGGGGTGAACTGTTTTATTGGTGCAGTCAGGACCTGGTTACAACTGGTCCAGAGACTGACCAAAGAACTGATAAACATAGCCATCAGTAAGTTTGCCTCCCTCGACACTGATAAACAGCACCTGCTGCATTGTACCCTGTATTTTTGTAACACACCAGGGCCTGATAAGGAGTATGAAAAAGAGTTATTTAAGCATCATACAAACAGATTGGTACTGAGAAACTTATACTGGGACGCAGAAGGGAATAGTGTATCCAGCTGTTCACTGCCCCAGGAGTTTTTGACACTTTATAAATCCAATCGACTACCACATGTTAGCCTGACCAAGAATAAAAACATACGGTGGGCAGACCTAGGGGAGAAAGTCACAAGATGGGAAAAACAAACAGAACTGGAGCTGTCAGGACAGGGAATACAAGTGCAAAAATTGAATTGGGTAACTCAGGCTAACCCAGCTGTATATCTGCAGTCTCGCGAAGACAGCGGATGGATACTCTTGTTGACGGAAGAAAAAAACACCTTACGAGATATACCAGAGACCCTCTGGTCAGCAGGAAAATCAGATGTAGGACTTATCCGTACTGCAGGACCAGTTAGTATCATGCCAAAATCAGCGTTTAGACCACAAAAGAGACAGTATCCCTTAAGAAAGGATGCAGAGGCAGGGATAAAACCTATCATAGCAGCATTACTTAAGTGAGGGGTGCTAGTAGAATCCCCTGATTCTCTGTGTAATACACCTTTATTTCCAGTTAAAAAAGTTAATGGAGAATGGCGTATGGTCCAGGATTTGCAAGCTGTAAATGACACAGTAATACCAAGGGAACCCTTAGTGCCAGATCCACACACCTTGTTGAATGACTTAAAACCTCAACAAGAATATTTCTCTGTGGTAGATATTAGTAATGCATTCTTTTCAATACCAATACACCCAGACAGCCAGTATTGGTTTGCATTCACGTTTCAAGGAAAAAAATATACATATACGCGATTACCACATGGGGTATTGGGAGAGCCCTACTATATTTTCGCAAGAAATGTCAAGTAACTTGGCAGGATTTAACCCGCCAAAGGGTAGTCAGGTTTTACTTTATGTTGATGACATTCTATTAGCAGCCCCCACCCTGCAGGATTGAAGGGAAGATACAATAGCGCTTCTACAATTTCTAGCTGCTGAGGGACATAAAGTGAATAAAAACAAACTGCAGCTTTGGAAAAAAACAGGTAAAGTACCTAGGATATGTAATATCCAAGGGAGGTAGAACTTTAGATGAGGACAGAAAGGTGGCAATTTTGCAGGCGCCAAAGCCTACCACCAAGAAGGAAATTATGTCCTTCTTGAGGACGACTAATTTTTGTCAAAGCTGGATTCCAAACTATGCCTTAAAATCTGCACCTTTAACTGACCTTATTTATAAGACACCTATGGCAGCGCAGAACATATTACAATGGATAACAGAGGCAGAATCTGCTTTCTGTAAGCTGAAACAGTTAATAGCATCCTCTCTAGTTCTAGGTTTGCTTAATTACCATAAGCGTTTTTTCTAGACTGTAGATTGCAAGCAGGGCTATATGACGTCAGTACTAACACAACAACATGGGGATAAGCAATGTCCCATTGCTTACTATTCATCACAATTAGACCCAGTGGCACAGTCTTTACCACACTGTGTGCAAGCAGTAGCCGCGGCAGCAATGGCGTCCGTCCAGGCTTCGGCCTCAGTAGTCTTGTTTCACCCACTCACTCTGAGGGTACCTCATGCAGTTGCGATTATTTTATTACAAGAAAAAGTAGCATATCTCTCCCCTGCTAGGCATCTCTCCTGCATGACCATATTGTTGAGCCAACCTCATATGACAATTGAACGATGTACGGCCTTAAACCCTTCTACTCTGCTCCCAACTCCTGCAGATGGCACACCACACCGTTGCCTGCAAATAATCGAGCAGAAGACATTACCTAGGAAAGACCTCACAGATGTCCCCTTGGATAATGCCGAGGTGACATACTACGTGGATGGCTTGTGCAAAAGGGGCCCTGCAGGACAGAACCTAGTAGGATATGCAGTAGTCTCTGATACTGAAGTTATAGAAGCAAAATCTTTATCGCATCATTTATCCGCGCAGGCAACAAAATTGATTGCTCTGACACGAGCATGTACCTTAGCGAAGGATAAATGTGTAAACATCTTCACTGATAGCCAATACGCTTTTTCCACTGTACATGTGTTTGCACAACAGTGGAAAAACCGAGGGATGATAACATCTACTGGCAAACCTATAAATCATGCGCAGCTTATTTTAGATCTTTTAAAATCTATTCAGTTGCCTCGAAGGGTAGCTATTTGCAAATGTGCAGCTCATACCAAACAGCAGGACATAATTTCAAAAGGTAATGCGAGAGCTGATGCAGCTGCAAAACAGGCAGCTACAGAGGTATTTCTTCTAGATAAGGAATTACAACCCTCTGAAACCTTGAATTTAGATATGTTAAAAACAATGCAGACACTCACTATGCAAGCAGAAAAACAGCGATGGATGAAACGAGGAGCAATCCTCGAAAAGGGGCTGTACATCTCTAAGGAGGGAAAACCAATACTACCCTCTAACTTGTTCCGCTATGCGGCATTGTTGAGCCATGGGCAGTGCCATGTCTCAACAGGGGGGATGATACAGCTGGTGAACCAGGTATTCACAACGTATAGATTTACAAACTATTCTAAAAAAATGTGTTTAATGTGTCAGATCTGTAACAAACACCATACACAGGGGGCGATAAAGCCTAAGCGAGGGAGTTTTCCCACACCACCATATCCGTTTCACATTATCTGTATGGATTTTATAGAACTGAACAAACGTGAAAACAAGTACTGCCTTGTCATTATAGATATGTTCTCCAGGTGGGTGGAAGCTTTTCCAACCAAAAATCCAGATGCAGCTACAGTAGCAAAGGTACTTGTTAAGGACATTATTCCTAGGTTCGGTATCCCGGAAAGAATCTATAGCAACAATGGTGCGCACTTTGAAAATCAAACCATACAGCAGCTGAGTAAGTTTTTTGGTATTTCTCTAAAAAATCATTGTGCATATCATCTGCAGTCTGCAGGGCTGGTTGAAAGGCATAATGGTATACTAAAAAGCAAACTGAGAAAATTGATAGCTGAAATGGGGAAAACCTGGCTGTACTGTTTACCCCTGGCACTGTTGAACATGAGAACTGTCCCTACAGCAAAAGGACTGACTCCCTTTAAAAAGCTGTATGGAAGGGCTTATTACACACCCCAGTAGACACCTCTCATGTCATCAGACCAGGAAGCTGATTTTACACTAGCTGAATATATGAAAAAGTTGTTGAGTTCTAAACATCTGTTGTAGTTTAATTCTGTTTCAGGTCAGAAACAAGTCGAAACATCAGAAGTGACAGTGATGCCAGGGGACTGGGTATGGATTAAAATCTTGAAGCGAAAGAACTGGGCATCGCCAAAGTGGGAAGGTCCATACCAGGTGCTTCTTTCAACACCTACTGCAGTCAAGATAGCAGAACGAGCTTTGTGGATACATCTGACGCACTGCAAGTTGGTGAGAAACTTTAAACTGGACAAAGATCTTACCTCTCCATCGGGACCCTAAGCACAAAAGTCTGGCTACAAAGGGAGGGTCAGATCAATAGGAACTGATCCGTCTCAAACCCAGTGAAGCAATCATCGGTGCTAAGGTCCTATAGGGCAGAGAGTAAGATCACGTGTTCTAAGTAAAAATGACTGAATCAAGAAAGATCAAAATACATCTTTTTGGAAGAACCGGAGAAGAGAGAGACAATACAGAACAACCATTTCCACAGAAATATTGCATGACCATCATGGTAACAATGATCTTTTTGTTATGGCCATTTCTCTTCTCTGCTACACAAGTAGAACTTAGTAAGTGTGAGTGGCACCCGAATTTCAATACTTACCAGGCAATCAAATACGTGTATGCTGAAACCTTCAATGTTTCGAATTGCTGGGTCTGCACAGCTCTACCAACAGCACATGGGGGATTGCTGCTAACTTCAGTTCCCCTAGAGGCTAATAAGACCTTTGAAAACCTAATTCATGACACATTGAATGTCACGTCAAAAGATAAAGTAGCATTACACTTGTCTATTCGTCAAAATGGAATTGTGTAATTGTGTGTTTTCATAAGAATGATACAGTCAAGGTAGGATGGAGCCATTGCAATGCAACAGTTCCCTATAGATGCTACACTAAACCTAATAACACTGGATCTTATTGCAACACGAACTATGACTCATTTTGTGAATTGATGCATAGAACAATCGAGAAAGTAAAACGTGATTCTGTTCTATACAAACAACTGTCCATAATCGACAAAAAAATGTTTCATGCAGGACAAGGGTATGTTCATAGTAAAGTTACCACCAAAGTAGAAAATTGTTACTTTATATGCAGAAGAAAAGCATATAAATGCTACCTGAAAACTGGTCCGGTAGCTGTTTTTTGGGATACCTGGTTCCGACCATACAACACACGGCAGTCTTACCTCAAGGGAAAATTCAGAATGTCCGAGAAATCAAAAAGCCTGCTAATCCAGTGGGACAAATCGATGCACCCTGGATATACCATCATGATTTAGGCCATGTGAGTGGCAAAGGACTGTCGCACATGGATCTGGGTGATGACGTCATATCTTGGGCAGGCATAATACCAGCATATGGAGCAGTGAAATCGATCTGGGAGCTGAAAAAACTATCTAAATTTTTTGAAAAAATGAGTAATGCGACCTTTTCCGCCTTAGAATTGGTAACCAATGAACTGACTGCCATGAGAACAGTGGTGCTTCAAAATCGCATGGCTCTCGACTTCACCCTAGCGGCGAAAGGAGGTACGTGTGCTTTAATCCAGGAGGATTGCTGTTCATTTATTCCTGACAACAAACACGAGATAGACAGCCATCTTAAAGTAATTTAGCAAGTGTCAGCCATGACCAAACCAGGACCAAATCCATTGACGGACTTTTTTCAGAAATGGTTCGGGGGTTGGGGCAGCGTCCTGATGAACATTCTGATTGCCATCTGTGTAGGGGCAGCCTTACTGATGGTGTGTGGATGCTGCTGCATCCCCTGTATGAAAGGACTAGTTAAGAATATCATAGATGCTTCAGTTTCAGAAACTTTATATCAGAATGTTGAATTTGAAGAATTACTCAAAACTGAAAAAATGCTTTCACAAGCTTAAACTGAATGACTCTCTAACTGCAAATCCTAAGTAGGAAATGGCTATGGGAAGAAAAACTGTTTATGCTTGTTTTGAAGGTAAAATAAAATATTAAAAGGGGGGAAATGTTAAGAAAATGTATAACTGCAATGTGCAAGCTTAATTGCATTAGGGGTTAAAAAGAATTAATACGTTTATTCTAGTTATTCTGTGTAAAATATGTGCAGCTGCAGGAGACCTTGATAAGAGAACAATTGACACCTGAAAGTCTACCATAGTCAGCAGAGTGTGTATTGAGGCCAGGGTTGTACCTTGACCCTAGGCAAATGTATCATATCAGAACTGAAAAGCTGAAGAAGTATGAGAAACTAGGGAGGGCTGAAATTAGCCCAAGGCCAGGTTGTTTTTCTCAAACATGTTTTTGCAAGACAGCAATTTTCTGACCATGTCAGCAGTAAATCTAACAACATCTTCCTGTGCACATGCAAAGAACTGTATAAAAACAGCATGCTAAACTATGGAAAATCAGACAAACCTTGTACTTACATGCTTTGTCTCCTTGCTGCAAGTAATAAAGGGTGCCTTGCTTGAACCTTACGTGCATTGATCTTTGTGTTTTCCTTTACATAAATAGTGTGGGAAGAAATAGCCAGGGAATTGTTATGGCTAGGCTTGTATAGGCCCTAGGGCCGATAACCTAGTACCAACCTATGAACCTGTAAAGGAGTGTTTTCAGAAATGTTTGGGGCAACTAAATTACCAGAATATAACAGAGATAACATCTGGAATGAAGGTTAGACTTGGGCATACAGAGTACCAGAGTCACAAAAACAGTAAGAGAAGTACAAAAATGCTCAAGCAAGCTATAATATAATCACAGAGTGAATGAAGCTAACCAGTAGTGCTAGTCCCAAAACATAATGGAAGATTTAGACCCTGTAATACCTCAAACAAGCTGAATAGCATTTCAAAGTTTTACAGCTATCCCATGCCAAGAATTGACGAATTGGTAGAGAATATGAGGAAGCCTGATACCTGAGAACACTTG
Source organism: Protopterus annectens (assembly GCF_019279795.1). Classification (NCBI taxonomy): domain Eukaryota; kingdom Metazoa; phylum Chordata; order Ceratodontiformes; family Protopteridae; genus Protopterus; species Protopterus annectens. Next base: position 327,792,922 of record NC_056738.1, read on the forward strand.
AAGAAGGGTTACTGGCAGATACTTCTTACCCCCTCTGCCAAACTAAAAAATAACCTTTGTAATTCAGGCAGTCTATTTCAGTACAAAGTGGTACTATTTGGTCTTTATGCAGCCCCAGCCACCTTTCCAAGAAAAAGTCCCACTCATGCTATGCTGCTGTGTACCAGGACAGCGTGGTTATTCTTTCAGTTGACTGGGAGCTTCATTTACCTATGGTGTAGGCTGTGTTAGAGTCCATGAGGCAGACATGTTTGACTGTAAATGCTAAGAAAAGTAAACTGAGTATGGTGGAAGCCAAGTACTTAAGGTTCCTTATAGGATGGGGGTGGCAAAACCACAAGTCAAAAACTAGAGCCCCTGAAAACTGTCCTGCGACTAACAGACAGTCAGATCAGGGCTCTTCTTGGACCAGCCAGGTATTACAGAAAGTATGTGCCTAATTCTGTGACTATTGCCTGTTCTTTGATATATCTCACATAGGAATGCTTCTGTCATGATACAATGGCATCTTGTGGAATATGGTGTATTTAATGAATTAAAAAAGGATAATATGTTCTGTACCTGGGATCATGAATCCTGATTTTACTAGAGAGTTCACCCTATTCACAGATGCATTAGAGGTTGCTTTAGAGCAGTTCAAGTCCTAGATATTCAAGGTAAGGAGTAGCCTGTCTGCTGCATCAGCAGAAAGTTGACCAATACTGAAAAAAATATTCTAAGACTGAAAGAGAATGCAGTCATAAAGTGGGTCTTTTACATTTTGGAGTACTTTGTTTGTCAGACACCAGTTTGTAGCTGATCACACCCCATTGTAATAGTTAAATAGGCAGATTGGTGGTAATATATGGTGGATGGCGCAGTGGTGCAGCAGTTAGGACAGAACAGTGGTGCAGCAGTTAATGTCACCTCACAGCAAGAGGTTCTCCAGTTTGATTCTCAGCTAGGGCTCCTTCTGTATGGAGTCTGCATTTCCTCCTTGAATTTCTGTGGGTTTTCTCCAGGTGCTCTGGTGTCCTCCCACAGTACGAAGGCATGTGTCTGGAGCATTTCTCCTCAGGCCTTTGCTGAAAATTGGCTTGTTCCAAGTCAAACTTTCCCAGCAAACAAATGTTAAAATAAAATAAATATGAAGTTGTGCCAATGGGTACTCTCCCACCAGTCTTTTGAATATACTATAATACACAGGCCCTGCCTGGAAAATTCAAATGCTGATAGTTTGGAGGCAACCTACAACACATTGTTATGAGTCCATGACCCCTGGTTTTGTGATGGGAGTTGTAACGCACTGGTTTTGGAAAAAAAGATAACGTGTCTTTAAAAGATATGTTGCAATATATATTGTGGAAACATTCTTACAGGTAGGTAGATAGCAATCCATATTATCTATCTAGCAATGAGGTACTAATTGACCATTATTACTGCATAAAAGAGGGCAAAGTTCTACACAAAATTAGGAAATCAGTTTATAAGCTGAAGAACAGCAAAGAGGAAGGCCCTGAAGATGATGCAGATGCCAGCTAGTTGGATCAAGACATGCATTTATACCTGGTGAAGTAATTTCATTGTGGAGCTAGGATTAAGACTTGTTTGAAACCAGGAGCCATGGATTTTTAAATACAACCTGCTGGTTGAAAAACTGTGAGAGACTGAAAACATACTAAGAAAATAATTGTACTGTGTAACTCTGAGAAGCCAAGGTATGCTGTTTTTAATTCTGTTTGGATGTTTTCTTCCAGCTGGAGTGATAAACCTATGTTCTTTATGTATTTCTGCCTCCAGTGTTTCATTGGATCTTGTAAGTATTATTCTGGAGTTCAGCCAGACGTTGTGGGTTTCATGTGGGTGTCGTATACCAGGGTTTCAACAAGTATCTTGCATTACCTGCAGTGGGGTATATGAGCATGGTGGGGGGGGGGTTGTTGCATTTGGACATACTATAAGTATAGCTATATGTATTAAAGTTAGCCATAATACCTGCACTAACTAGATGGCCCTGTGGAATTTTTGTATGCAAGAAGTGATAACATAGATGTGATGTGTGCCAGGTATATGAATCATGTGCATTGTCCGGGTGCTGTCTGGACATTTTAGTCATGATCCCATGCAAATCACGCATTACTTGACATTTCACAAAATTATAGCTTTCCCTGTTCACAAACCTTTGTGACTGTGGACTAGGTTGAGCTTTTATTGGTAGATGTATGCAATCTAGGATACCTAGTACCTCAGGGAGGTGGTGGGTGGTGTCATAAAAGACATGCATGGTGTTAGCTGTCTCCTCTGGTATGCTAGGAAGCCATATATGTTCCTCCATATGCAGCAGCATTAGGTTGATGAAATTATTGAGTATTCTGGACATGGAGGTCTATAACATATGCAGTGTGTCCCTAGATGTTTTCTGAAACTTTCCTTTAGCTAGTATGGAAAAAGCTACACATACCTTGGTCACCACATATACAAAAAGGCCATGCATTCATATTGATTTTGTGTATGAGTGGAGCATGCTAACCAAGAACTGTACAAAGTCCCAGTAACTCTACAGTCATCAATGACCTCTTTCTCTGTGAAACTGTGGTAAGTCAGTAGCTGTCAATACCGTTTATGTTGGTGCTGAATGGCATCCTTTGCAAATTAGCAGAATTGTTAGCTCTTAGAATGCTGCTACTGTGCGATGGTTGCTATGAATCTAGGCATTCTTTTTATGTGCAACATCAGCAATTTTGGGGTGCTTTGCCCTTTTATAGTCTAGCGAGCAGGGCTGTTCAGTTTCCTAATTGTACAACTATGAATCATGATTAATGCCGCGGCGGTAGCGTTGTTACCTCACAGCAAGAGGTTCTCCCATTCAATTCTCGGCGTGGCTTGGGAGTGCCTTCTATGTGGAATCTGCATGTCCTCCCCGTGGTTGGGTAGCGTTCGAAAGACATGCGTGCGTAAATGGGCGTGCCTTCGTTGAAGGTTGGGCGTTTCATAAAAAATCTACTGCCAATCATTAGCAGATCGGAGTTTCGCTGTAGCGACCCCTTTCCGGGAAAAAGCAGAAAGACAAACAACAACAAAACAACTATGAATCATGATTCTGTTCACCTTGTGTATGTTTTAATATCATTACCTCATTTTATTATCCTTTTTCCCTTGCATGTCATTATGCAGTCATTTGCATGTATCGTCTGTTGGACACACAGCCTCAAAGCACTGCAATGCAGCATGAAACTATAACGTGTTGCTTCTCTACATCAGTCTGTACATGCATGATGCTGATGTAAGTATGTACTGGATACTATGCAACCTGTCTATAAATCCCAGTCCATGTGTATGACTACAGGCTACTCTGAAAATAAAATATTTAAGTGAGAGACTGTTTGCATGGATTAGTTTTATTTTAAATGGGATGTATACTTTAATTTGAAGTGTACTCATCCTTTAAGTCTTTATTAAATATTAGTACTGGTATGCCTTTGGTTAGTTAGTCCTTACCGGATGTGACTATTTGAGGGATGTTATTAGGCTTTTGTTATTACTTTATTATTTCTTTTAATTTAATAATTTTTTCTGACATTATTTTGTGGTAGTTTCAACTAGTTTTTTTCAAGTGACTCTGAGGAAGTCATTTAATCAGACAATACTCATAGGCTGAATCTGAAAGGGTCCACTTGAATCTGTTAACAAGTACAAGTAAGTAAATAAATAAATGCTAACATTATGAAAATAAAATAGGTTAGAAGTTCAAATCAAGGCAGCATTGTATAAAAAAACAGAATTGTTATAGTCCTTTACCACTATTTTTTTATTTAATTGCCACTATTATAGTCCAAAAGCCTGCACTTATCTGTATGTAATGGTTAGAATAAACAGATTAAATGGGAGGAGGGGGACCATGGCTAGCTTCTGTAGTTGCCTGATACTCTTGTGTAGGCTTCTATGTTTCATTTCCTGTTGGCTGTTATGGTAACATCTATGCTGCTCATTAAACCTTTTGATGGATCATCTTCATTATTTTGAGTTCAGTTTTCAAAAAATAATACGTTCTTGTTCATGTATGAAGAAAACAGTATTTATTCCTGAAAAGAAGTAAAAGTTCAGTTGCCATTGACTACATCTCATTGATTGAATTGATCTGTACTGACAAAGACATGGGTTTAAAAATGGGACTGATTCACCAGAAGGACAGTCAAGTTGAGGGGGATAATAAAGATCTAGGGGCTACTGTCTCTCTCTTGAAATTTAGGGGTGAGGTTATAAACACATGATCTTCATGGAAGACCTCGTGCAGGGCTGGGGACCACCTTATCCAAAGCAATACCAGGTGATGGATGGAAACAAGGATGACACTGATGGTCACTGTTTTCTCTGTCACTGTCCCACAGAGACCAGAATATCAGTTTTCAAGTTTTGTATGCATGCTCAGTCCTCTCAATGCTACACCTGTTTATTCAGGGATTTACAATTTCAAATGAGGCATTCTTGAAGAGCTTATCACCTTAATGTAAAACACAAATCTCTCTCTCTCTTTCCTCTTTGCACACCATGAGGTACGTTGGGCAATGAGCACCTTTCAGTGCTCTTTGTTTCTGTAGCAGTTATAGATTTTACAGGCGCAGATTGCTAACCTAAGGCTCAACCCTCCTCAAAGGGTGCACCGCACACATTTGCACACACCTCACGCCTAGGGCCAATTTAGAGTGTCCAATCCACCTACTGCATGCCTTTAGAATGTGAGAGGAAACAGGAGCATCCAGAGGAAACCCATGCGAATGTAGGAAGGATATGCAGACTCCGCACAGAAGGCACCCCAGCCAAGAATCAAACCAGAGAACCTCTTGCTGTGAGGTGACACTGCTAACTGCTACACCACTGCGCCACCCAAAACACAAATATTTCCTATTAAATTTCATTCTGTGTTCCGTTATGTAAATGGTCTTCTAGATGCCTTTCTGGACTCCACCACCCCACAAGCTAAAACATTATTTGCTGGAATTAAACAGAAAGCAGAAAAGTCATTAGCATTTGAGTGAATGCTGAAAGAATCATTAGCAAGTTAGTGGTAAATGTTTCTTCTTAGATCCTTACAGTTTACTATGTGGTGATTATTCTTCCAGGTAACATCCTTCTGATTTTAGAGTAAAGGTAAAATTAAAACTGAAAGCAAGCTGTCTTAAAGCATGTATTAATATGAAGCACCACACGTTGTGCTTTGGTGTGTTGTTTTTCATTTGACTATTTGAATTTGCACAGTGAGAAATGGCTTAAATATTGACAGGTGTCTGTTTCTAGCACAAATAAATTCCATATGTGGATTCTTGAAAGCATTATACTAAAACAACATTTCCTTACATTTCACATGGTTTCACTTTACTTGTATATACCTGAGAATGACTGGTCCACACTGGGCAGGTTTGATTTTGGAGCAGATATCCCTGAGTTCCAACATCTCCCCAGGTGCAATTTCATACCCCTGACGGGGCAAAGTAATGAGCCAGCTGTAATCCACTCCTGCCTTCAACTTATGGTACTCCATTATGCGTTCACGTTGCATTTTTTCCAGTCTTTTCACATGGGAGCTAAGCTCCACCATAAGGGTTTCCGTTACAAGTTCCTCTGTGCTGCGATGTGTTGGTTGTGAGCAACCTTCGTTCCAACCAAAAAGTGTTGCTAGAAACATTGTCTTTATTACTGCAAAGATGAAAGAAAAAGAAAGGAAAAAAAAAACAGTTCTTCAGTTCACATGGCCTTTAAAGGGGTCTATAGAATGCATAATTAGAGATGCATCCCCAACCTGGGTTATGTATCATTCAAAGAAAAATAAAACTACAAGACAGAAGATACAGCTCGTTTTTATTTCAGATGAAGACAATAGGTTTGCTTTTCTTCATGGCTTCCTCACTTACTGTATGTCAGTGATCATTTTATATGATGTCCTTGTTCCTTTAACCTCCCAACAATAATATCATATAGGAATGGCACTATGTCAAAAATGAGATATTTATCATGTGTATAAAAGCACAACAATAAAATTACTAATGGTAGACAGTAAAACTATTCCTACTCTGCCATTTTATGAGAGTATCCCTACTTTGCCATTTTATGAGAGCTCGCTACAAAGTAGTGTTTTGTTGTAAGCTGCTACATCCCTGTGCCTGGTCTCATTCTCAGTGATTTCCCTTATGCTAACCTTTATTATAATAATTTATCTGCTGTTACCTTAAATGATTGATTACATATCAAAATACTGGGTATTCATAGACGTTTGTGAAGAATGCAAGACCTTGTAAGACCATTCTGATTAATAACCCAACCCCCTCGCTGCTAGCATGTTTATTATTACCATTATATGATCACTGTAGGTGGTGAGGTTCAGAGCACCACATGCAAATGTGGTATTGCATGAGAGGAGTCTATGTAAATAATCTTCCCAGTGAGCTGTCCAGTTATAGTGCTTGAGTAATTTGGGATTCATGAACAGTGAACTCTGCAAGTGCAGGGTGGGGCTTTTAGGCAAATGTTCCAAGTATGCATCAGGCACCTACACCTTTCAAAGGTAAGAATCTAGGCAGGATGAATTGGTGACACTTCATGGTGCCCAAATACGTGCATTCTCTCCTTGGTACCTGTGTCACATAACAGGTGGTAGGTGCTTCACTGTGAATTAATGTTTAACAGTGCAGCACAAAGTAGTTCCTTAGTCCAGGCCTATTTGTAGTGCAGTGATATTGCTATTTTCTATGATTCCCAACTTCTGATTCTCCATACATTCAGAAAAAAAATCCCCTTACTTTTTTATATTTTAATTAAGATTTTTGAACATATGAAGTTAAGGATAAATTTTCTCTGGGTGTTCCTGTTTTACTTCCTTAAGTCTTGATAATGCCTCTGTAAAATATTTACCCCTTCTTAGAATATGTATGTGTTTGACAAGTTTTTGAATGTTATAATGTAAGTGTTAGTTATACGGTTACCAGGGTGACATCTGGCATTCAGGGACCTAAAACATATAGAAATTAATGAGCCATTGGTATTAACAACTGTGAAGAGGACAGTCAAAAATCAAAGTACAATACCTCACCCATAAAACATGCATGCACTCCTCTCTCCCCACAAAGACTACTTATGTTTAATATTTTCACTGTTGATTTGTTTATCTCCTCATTATGCGACCCTAGAAGGCTGCCTTAAGTTAATTGTATCTGTTATACTGTTAAACACAGTTCCATTAGAAAAAAAATGTTTCTGTTTTAAAGAAAAAACATACTGAGAATATAATGTGTTATAGAAGGAGCAAAGCACTCCTGTGGGGTGCAGTTATATGAAATACTAATAACTTTGTCTTAAAGGGCTGGAAAACATGCTTAATTTGGCTGACAATTGTTCTCCAAACATTTTTTGGTGTCCTGGGATTTAATGTAGGCCCCTTTAATTAAGCTTTAGCTTATATTAATGGAAAAGTGTATCACTATAGAAACACGTTCACTGTTACTTGTTTCCCATAAGAGCTGTTAGAATTTGTTAAAATTCTAACCAGAACAAAATAGTAAAGCCACCTGAGATCTCATTAATTCATTGTTTTGTTTACTGCCTAAGGGACCAATGAAGACATTAAATAACTAAACACTTATTTCTGTGAGATGGTTGAGCTTCTCTTGCTATCTGCTTATGAAAAATTAGTCTAACCTTAGGTTTGTGTTTAAATATAGAACATGCTTGGAAGCCTAGCTCCTTAGTGGTTTTGACTGATGATAATAATAGGGTGATGCTTTTCTAAAATAACAAAAAAGAATATTCTGAAACTGATTCCAAAACAAGACATACTATGTGAAAAATAATCTGGGAACTTCACTGTCTCAGTCATCTTGCTGATGAAAATTTGCCTTAGACTTACCACTGTAACTTATTTGAATTCCTTTTTGGTCCTATGCTAACTTTTACAAAATTGCCTTTATTGTTGCACTTTATTTACACTTTGCATTAAAAAACACTAGTGATGAGCATATCAGTGATTTAGTTAAATGCATTTTGAAAAGAAACCTTGCGTGTTTTAGGTCATTCCTGACCAGGACTTGTGTAGTTAATGCACTTAATTACTTCAGTATCACGCTTCTTTCTGTACAGAATGACCTCTGCCCTATTAAATTATAGATGCCATAGTACTCTTTGCCCTTATCTTTTCTCTGGACTCAGAATTTAATGTACATCAAAGATAAATACTGGTACTTGAGGAAGGCCACACATTACATTTGATATGTCACACTATTTCAGTAACTAAAACATAACATCAGAATCCCTGTGAAAACTGTCTTATTATTTAAGAATCTTATGTTTTGTGATTTGAATCAGAAATGCAAACAACTCTGCTGACCAATGCAGAGGCTCATTTGGCAGTGTAAAACTTCACAGCTGTAGGAAAAAGCAAGTGCCGTCAAAACACAGAGGCCATGCATCACTCCTGTGGAAGCAGTTACAGTGCAGGTAACTGCCCACTTACTCATCCTTTCGAAATCCTTCCCTAGACCCCCCATCCTCCACTGCTGTAGCTATTATTGTGCAGGTAATTCAAAGTGCCTCCTCCGGCTTCATTTCTACTTTAAAACCTCTTTGTCCACATCCCCACAAACCTCAAGTACATACTGTACTTGCCAGGAAAGCCCAACTGGGATAAATACCATTCTTCAGCAGAGGTCTGGGGAGAAAAGCTCCAGTATTCACATACATAGAAAATATACAGTATATTTTCATTTTCCATGTTGTATATAATATTTTCATCTTGGTTACATAAACATGTTTGCATACATAATTAGATGTAACAGATGATTATTGCTAACCTTGCATCATACAATTTGTGACTATAGGAAGAGGAGAAAAAGTAAGATTACTTGTACATTTGTACAAGTTGCAGCATTCAGAAATGAAAAGTAACACAAAGGAAGACAAAGATTGACATTTGGGTTGAAATTAGTAAGTCATGGTACGATGAGGGAGAAAGTACAGTTTTGTACCTACCATAAATGTAGATGTTCGAAGATCCACATTGCTGCAGTCCTTACACTTGGGTAGTCCGCTGTCCTCAATATCAAAGTATAAGGCTGACGTCGGTCAAGGCGCATTAGACTGACATCAGGACGTCAGGGTACAAATGCGCATGACCGACGTCATATCCTCAGTCTTTTCTTGCCCCAGATGTCAGAAGACCCTAACAAGAAAGGTCAAAACCCAAAGACAACAAACAAACAACCAACCACCCTAGTACTAATAATATGTACAATATATACAATATACACAATATTTACAATCCAACCCACACAACCGCCTCTAACAACAGAGGGAAGGAGGGAGGGTATTGACTGCAGCAATGTGGATCTTCGAACATCTACATTTATGGTAGGTACAAAACTGTACTATGTTCTTCATCTCACATTGCTGCAGTCCTTACACTTGGGTAGAATCCCAAAGCAGAGGTAAGGGAGGATGGCACAACTATAAAGAAGCAGGAGCTGCCAAAATGCCCTGTTAATTAGCTGTGGCAAATCCAGCCCTAGATATAGAGTAAAGTGGAAGGTGATTATGCTTAGTGAAAGTGTGCACAGAACCCAAGTAGCTGCCTCCAAGATATCTTTAGTTGCCACCCCCCTTAAAAAAGCTGTTGAAGTGGCAGAAGCCCTAGTGGAATGAGGCCTAATCCCAGCTGGAACCTCCTTGCCATGATGGGAATAACAGAAAGCAATGCAAAACCCAATCCACTTAGAAATAGTTTGTTTTGACACAGGCTTGCCCTGAGAACTCAAAGCAAAAGAAACAAATAACTGCTGAGACTGCCTGAACTTTAGTTCTGCTCAAATAATATCGCAACTGCCTGTGTATATCCAAAGTGTGCAAAATCTTTTCCTTTATTTTGGGGGTTTGCATAAAAGGTAGGCAAATGAATAGTTTGGTTTAAGGACACACTAGAAACCACTTTAGGCATAAAGGAAGGATTAGTACGCAAAGATACCCTATCCTTATGGAAAATTAAGAAAGGCTCAACTGCCATAAGGGCCTGTAATTCAGAAACCCTTCTCGCAGAGGTAATGGCTAACAAAAAAGCAGTCTTCCATGATAAATATTTCAACTCAGCAGTAGCTGCAGGCTCAAAAGGTTGTAGAGTGAGTTTCTCCAACACAAAATTGAGATCCCAAGCAGGAGTAGGAGCTCTCCGTGGGGGGTCTTATATTCTTTGCCCCTCTAAGGAATTGCTTAAACAAAGGATGAGAAAACAATGGTGGGTCACAATCATAGTGAGCAGAAATTGCTGCAGCATGAATCTTAATAGAAGAGAAGGACAAACCTTTGTCCAGTAACTCAGTAAGATATTGAAGAGCCACACTTAAATTAGGCTTAGAAACATCAAATGCTTTTGCTGCACTCCAAAATAAAAATCTCTTCCATTTATCTGCGTACACTTTCCTTGTACTAGGTCTTCTGGCTTCCAAAATAACATTCAAAACTTGCTGTGGAAGCTGAAACCCTCCAGGGTTTAAAACAGAATATGCCAGGCTGTCAGGTGAAGAGAGTGAAGTTTGACATTGAGTAATTGACTGTTCTTCTGAGACAGCAGGTGTGGAATCGAAGGTAAAGGCCATGGAGGCTCCTGTACCAGACTTCTCAATAGTGGATACCAATGCTGTCGAGGCCAATCTGGAGCTATTAAAATCATCTTTGGCTTGTCCTGTCTGACCTTCAGAAGTACCTTTGGGAGGAGAGGCAGAGGTGGAAAGGCATACACATGAAGATTGCTCCAATTGAATGAAAGAGCATCCACTTTCCAAGCTGTGGGATGAAAACTTTTTGTGCAAAACTTTGGCAGCTGGTAGTTTAGTGGAGAAGCGAACAGATCTATGTCTGGAGTTCCCCATGACACTGTCAATTTCTGAAATACATGAGGATCCAATTGCCACCCGGGGGGATCCATAATTTGTCTGCCCAACATATCTGCTAAGGAGTTCTGTGCTCCCGGCAGAAACCTTGCCTGAAGATTTAGCTGTAAACTGAGAGCAGTCTCCCACAAAATCATTGCTTGTCTGCACAGAGGATAAGAATGTGTTCCCCCTTGCTTGTTGATGTACCACATGACAGTAGTGTTGTCTGTTAGAATCAACACCTGCCCTGGAAGAAGTAAATCCTTGAAAGCTATTAATGCAAATTGGACTGCTAACATCTCCTTCAGGTTGATATGTAGATGTAGAAGTCTGGCAGGCCACGTGTCTTGTATCCACTTTCCATTTAGATGAGCTCCCCAAGCTTTGTCTGAGGCATCTGTCGTTAGAATCTGACTCGGGTCACAGAGAGTCCCTTGTTTAGGTGACATTCCTGAGCCCACCACAAAAATTCGTTTTGAATGCAAGGTATTATCTGAATGACAGTGTCCATATCTTGGCAGTGCTGTGTCCATACATTTTGAGATACCATTGTAGCTTCCTCATATGCAGTTTGGCATTGGGAAGCACCAGAATACAAGATGCCATGAACCCCAAGGCTTGAAGGACTGTCCTTGTAGTCAGCCTGGACTGATGAGACAATTGATGGAAGTAAAGAGAAAGATTCTTTTGTTTGTCCGGGGTCAAAAAGGCCATCTGGGATGCTGTATTCAGTCTCACACCCAGAAAGCACATGTCCTGAGAGGGTACTAGACTGGACTTTATTTCGTTCACAGAATACCCCAGGCATCTTAGCACTGCTATCACATAGTGTAGATGATGAAGAAGTTCATCCTTTCCTTGAGCCAGAATCAGGCAATCGTCCAAATAAGGATAGATCTGTATTCCTCTTAGCCTGAAGAAAGCTATCACTGGAGCCACAACGTGAACACTCTGGGCGCAGTAGATAAGCCAAAGGGCAATGCAGAGAACTGATAATGAGAAGTCCCAGCCAACGTAGATACTTCCTGCAACTTAGCCTGATAGGAACATGAAGGTAAGCCTCCTTGAGATCCAGAGTCACCATCCAGTGATCTTTGCCCAGCAGAGGTAAAAGCTGTTGTAACGTCAACATTTTGAACTTGGGAATGTCCAGATAAGTGTTGAGGATAGATAAATCCAAAATTGGTCTCCACGTGTTCCCCTTCTTTGGTACTAGGAACAGGCGAGAATAAAATCCTAGGCCCACTTCTGACAGAGGGACCCTGTATGGCTCCTATTTGGAGCAGCAGAGAAATCTGTTTGTGAGCCTCTATTCTTTGCTGAGGAGGATCGTCTGGCATGCCTTTGAAAGGAGGCAAGGTATGGAAATAAAACCTGTAACCTTGGTGTATGATATCCATCACCCATCTGTCTCGGTAATTAAACTCCAATTTTCCTTGAAAAGTGCCAACCTTCCTCCCAAAGGTGCTGCCAGACGAGAAGGCTCTGGCAGCTGAAAAGGTAGGTCATTGGGTCTGTTTACGAAAGGACTGACCCCTGCCCTCACCAAGACTGTGCAGGTGAACTCCCTGTTCTAGGCCTGAAAGAGCCCTGAGCTCTGCCTACCACGCCTAGACCTACCCCTAGACTGGGAATCATAAGAAGGATACGTCCACCCCTTGGTAGGCCAATTTCTGCTAAACTTCGGAGGCTGAACCTGAAAAAATCTTTAACAGTCTGCATAGACTTAGCCTTGTCTTCCATTTTCTTTAAGACTGCCTCAACAGGTGAACCAAATAACACATCAGATTGTAAAGGAGCATCTAAAATCCTTGTCTTAACATGGTCAGATAAATTCTGATCCCTCAGCCAGGCGTGGAAGAACTGACCCAGTGGCAGCCACCCTAGACGAGGCCTGTACAGCATCAAAACCACATTGCAAAGAATGCTTACCCACTTGTTCAGAGACATGTACCAAATCTTGTAACTCTTTACACTCAATACCTTCCGCCAGAGCATCTACCTTAGACTTCAATTGAGACAGTAGATAGTTTTGGTATTTCAACATGTGAAACTGGCAATTCAGAGCCCTCATAGCTAGGTGGAAGAAGTATAGACTTTCTTTCCCCATCTATCCAAAGCCCTGGCCTCTTTATCTGGAGGTACGGATTTTTAACAACAGAAGCCTTAACACCCTTAGGCCCCTGACTAACAGTTTCTGGGTCCGCCCTAGGACTCTTAAAAGATACTTATGAGCTTCAGGCACCCTATAATACCTATCCGCTTAACCGGAGCAGCAGGCAACGAATCAGCATTAACAGAAGCCTCTGCCACCACATCCTCCACAACATCCAGAACAGGCGGCATAGCCAAACGCCTATGCTGGGGTAAAACAAAATTCCCTAAGCCTTTTCCTGGAATCAGAGAAGTCCTGACCTTCCCACTTAAAATGCTCCTCATGGAATGAAGAGTCTCTGAAAAGAAAAATCCTCAGGAGGAGAAGCAGAAGGAGTAGAATCATCCACATCAGAATCAGAATAAGGAGAATACTCCTGCAAGTCTTCAGTCAAGACTCTGAAACATCTGAAGCCTGCTCAAAACTCCCCAACTCAGGTTCCACCCTAGGCCTCTTATCAGGAGGGGGCAAAGAACCTCTAATCAAGGTAATCAAATCTTCTGCCATTTTAAGCATATGCTTCTTGGGCACAGATCCTGAAGAACTAGGAGTGACACCAACTGAAGCTAAACCTGGCCTGCCTCTGGGAGAAGCCTTGGAAACAGAAGTAGAAGGCCTAACCACCCTAGGAAGGGAGGGAGTACAGTAACCTGAGAAGCCCCTTCAGCCTGACCTGCCTCCTGAGAGGCCACATCCTGCAATAACAAGGTCTCCCCCTGGGACTCCAGAGAAACCTCCGTGGAACCACCGGCTCCACCGACACCTCTAAAGAACCGGGCGCGCACGGACGACTTCGTCTAGCCTGGGCTTAGCTGTTTTATCCTTGCGCTTCTTGAAGAAGCGGGCGAACATCCGACGGCATATTATAATTGCACCGCTTAAGACTAACCTGGCACAATCTAACCTTCTCTTAATAGTGCGCTTATTGAATCTAGCACAAAGCGACACCCAACAACGCCGTGCTCAGGCCCTAAACAAGGAATACACAAAGTATGATAATCTCTATGCGTATCTGTTTCCCACAAGAAATACAGTTATTCACTTTTTCTGACATCCGTAAACCACTGAGGCAAGAAAAACTAAAATATTCCCCAACGGGTACTTAGCCAACTTTGACTCGGTCTGAAACTCCAAATTAAAATTTCAGAACGGCACTTGCAACGCTGCTTCTGCATCGGACCATGCGGCAAAAAGACTGAGGATATGACGCCGGTCATATTTGTACCCTGACGCCCTGATGTCAGTCTAATGCGCCTTGACCGACGTCAGCCTTATACTTTGATATTCGGGCCGACCGAGGACAGCGGACTACCCAAGTGTAAGGACTGCAGCAATGTGAGATGAAGAATATCAAGGATTAAGTAGCAGTAGGTAGTTAAGAAATATAATTGGTTAAATGTTTACAGTAGTAGATAAAAGAGAAAGTGTAATAATCACCATATGGAAATTTAATACAGAGCAGCGATAATTTTGTTAGAGATATTGCAGCTCGTATTTTCTTCAGGATTGGAAATTGTCCATATGTAGAGCAAGAGCAGAGCCAAGTGCCTGGCAGATGCTGTTTTAGCAGATTTTTAAAGCATTTGTTGTTTTCTGTAGCTTTAACTCTAATGGGGTAGAGTTCCACAGCTTTGAGATACAGTGAGAATAGAATGAGTTTCTGGCAGGGTTCTTTGAGTTAGTTACATCTAGGAGAGGTTTGTTATTGAAGTGTTCCATTGTTGCTGTATATAGTAGTAATATGCTTAATATGCTTTTTAGAGAGGGGCAACTATCTGGCTTGTAGATAAATTTGTGAGCTGTGGTGAGTTGAGAGTAGGTTTGCTGATTTGGGAGTTCTAGCCAATTTAGATCTTTAGGGCTGTGCCGTGGTGGGTTTTATGAGATGAATATGTGGCAAATCTTGCTATTTTATTATAGTATGCATCAAGTTTTGACTTGAGGGTACTGTTGAAATTAGTGAAGATAGGTGATGCATACAAAGAAATGGGCATAGGTAAGTTACTGCTATGGATTTTCTTGTAGTTACTGTAAAATATTGATTTGCTCTGTATAGGGGAGCCTAGTTTTTTGTGTGTATTTTTGGTATTTGAAGAATATGTTGGTTGTATTTGAGTTTGTCATCTAGGAGTACTCCAAGTAATTTGGCTCCTGTCATGGTCTCAATTTATGTACTGTCAGATGAGACAATACAGAAATTGTGTTTTTGAGTATTAAACTGCTTTGGTAAAAAAGCATTAATTTAGTTTTTTTTTTTTTTTTTTTGCATTTAGGAGTAGGTCTGCAGTGCCTAGCCAGGATTCAACAGATGAAAAAGATTTGTGTGATTTGCTAGAGGAGTTGTGGTGTTGGTGAAGAGTAGATGAGAGCTGCATCATCTGCATACTGAACTATATTTGCTTGTTTGTGGCACTATGGTGTTTGTTTACAAATATATTAAATAGAAATGAGCCCGGTATGGATCCTTGTGGGACTCCAACTGTGACAGGAAGGAAAGAGGAGAATTCTTGTTTCCATTTTACTGAGTGTTGTCTGTGTGAAATCAGGTGGGAGATGATTTACTTAGACCTAGGGAGGAGAGTTCACTGAGATGGTTTTGATAGGAAACTGTGTCAAAAGCCTTGGACAGATCCAAGAAGAGTGCTGATACTTGGTTGCCATTATGTCTATTGTGGTTGATAGCATTGGTAAAGCGAATAAGAGCAGTACACTAAAATCTCCATTATGTGGGACTCAAGCAACTGGCACTCTTAAGCAATCGGCATTTGATTGGCTTGTTTGCCATCATATGAGCCAATCAAAAATGGCAAAGCGGAGCCTCTTCTGTTCAATGCGGAACAGCAGGCTGCTCCACATTGAACAGAAGAGGCTCTGCTTTGCCATTTTTGATTGGCTGATATGCCGGTGTACGAGCCAATCAATAATCACAAAGCATATCTCAAGCAACTAGAACATACACTTAACCAGCATCTACCAATCCCCATGGGTGCCGGTTAAGTGAGACTTTACTGTAATTGTGCTATGACTGGGGTGGAAGCCATATTGGGTCATGGAGAGAAGATTATTTTGGGTAAGATATTTGAGGAGCTGGGAGTGTATACATTGTTCTAATATTTTTGACAGTGGTGTAGTATAGCTGTGGGTCTGTAGTCGGTAGGTCATTTTGTAGAGTGGAATTAATGAAATATTTCTTCCAGATGGCAGGGACATGGTTTTCCGTTATGGATTGGTTAATTAATATTGAAACAGGGAAGAGTAGAGCTTCAGAAGTGATTTTAGGTACTCTCTTGGTAGGTTGTCTGCTGCTAAGGTTGCTGGTTTGAGTTTTTGTAGGTATTTTTTATGGTGCTAGTTGGGACTGCTTGGAAAGGCAAGGATATAGTGTTGCTTTTAGACGAGGTTGGGGTAGTGAGGATGCTAGGTAAGCTGTGTTTAGTAACAGGGAGTACTGAGTTTATCAAGTGGGAGTTGAACTGGGTAGCTACATTGTTTTGGTTGCTACTGGTTGTTGGTGTGGGAGTAGTTGTTTGACCAAGCTGTAGTAGTTGTTTTATGGAGGACCAAAATAGTTTGGGATTGTTCTGGTGTGCTGACTGACGGTTGGTGAAGTAGGATTTTTTGTCATTGTTTATTAACCTTTTTGTTTCCCAAGATTTCTTACGTATCTCAAGTGTTGGTAGTTGGACTGGGTTTTGTTTTTGGATCATATTTTCCATGCTTTTCTCTTTGAAGAAGAATTTGTCTGGTGTCTCTCGTTAACCAGGCTGCAGGGTTTGACATGACTCTCTTAGTTCTGAGTGGTGCATGGCTATTGAGGATATTTAGGAAAGTATTATTGAAATGGGTTACAGCATCATTTAGTGGCATGGTCCTTAGGATATTCCAGTTGTAGAGCTTGAGTATTTTATATTTTATATCTATTTGTCTATTTGTAGGCTACCTGTTTGCATATGTTGGGATGATTTCTGATAGCATAAGTTGGTAGATGGTCACTGATACTGTCAGCAGGGAAGCCAAAGGAATTTATATTATTTGGTTTGTTTGTAAGAATTCAGGCTAAAATGTACTATTTCTTTGTGTGTTTATGTGTCCTGGCTGTATCTTTTATTATTTGTAAGAAACCAAATAGGTTCATTGATGGGGTGTTTGTATTAGGGTCTCAGTTTATGTTAAGGTCACTCATTATAATGGTTTCATGGGGTATATTGTTATATAGCCAGTGCAGAGGTTGTTCTTCTGTGTTACTGTTTTGTTCTGGTAGGATGTAAAGCCTGGTGAAGCAGATGGCTTTTCTGTTGTTAAGTGTGAGATGTGCTACAAGGTATTTTGCATTGTTAAATGTGAGTAAAGGGTGTGGGTAAAGGCTAAGCTCTAGGGAGGTTTCTGTATATAATTGCTACTCCTCTACCTCATTTGTTTTCTCTGTCAAGTCTAAAAATGTAACCTGCAGGTAGTATTTCAATGTCTTTTATGTGAGGTTTTAGACAGGTTTCTGTGACTACAGTTATATCAGGAAAATGTAACCTGGAGGTAGTATTTCAATGTCTTTTATGTGAGGTTTTAGACAGGTTTCTGTGACTACAGTTATATCAGGGCTATAAAATGCTAGGTATGCTTGGAGTTTATTGCGAATGCTTCTGAGATTAATATTAAGTAGTATTATTTCAGATTTCTTTGTAGCTAGAGGTGTTGAACTTGGGGAATATATTGACACAGTTTGTGACATAGTATTAGGACCTGGGTTTGGACAGACGTCTCTACTGAGTTTCAGATGAGTGACTGAGTGAGAGAGATGAAAATACCATTTAGATTTGGATTTGTTTAAAAGGAGGTAGTATACTGTTTTCAGGTTAGTTTTTACATATTTGTAGCTAAAGAGTTTGGGGGATTTGCCGGGTGCATGTGTGATGAAATTAAAAAGGAGGGTGCTGTTGTGAGTGGTGTATAAGGGTGTGGGTTGGCGAGTGATTTGCTCTTTGCAGAGATGCAAGTTTGATAGTTATGTGTATAAGTGTGGTGATGAGTAGTAGAGAGAGTAGGTGTATGTATATCATTATTGTGTGCTGTATTGTGTGTAGGGTTTGTTGGAGGTTTTTGTGAGATACCAGTGAGATGTGAGTGATGGGTAAAAGTATCTTGAAGATATATTAATGCTTTGTTTATAAAAAGATCTAGAATGTAATCCAAATCTAATGTTAAATATTGTTATTCTTTGGGCTGTTTTTATCAGACTGGTTACAAGGTTGCTGCTTGCTATGTTTCTACAGAGCTGCTAAGTTTTTGGGAGAAATACACTGAAGTGTAGTATATATCTCAAGGGTGACAAGGGAGAATAAAAGTGGGGGGATAGCTGCTCAGCTGAAGACAGGGTAAGCTTTTACAAGATAAAGCAGAAATAGTGCGTTTAATGTATTGCTTAGCAGTAAGGTAAGTCCAGCTGGGTGTGGGAAGAAACTGGCTCTACTGACATACCTAATAACAGCTGGACGTAAGCCAGTATTTTCTTGCTCTGTTAATATGTACTCTTTGTAGACTTCACAAACAGCTCTCTGTGGTACATCCTGTCGTCCTGTGACTACTTCCTGTGATTTTTTTTAAGTGGAAAGGATTATGCTGTGTTAGGTAAGGATGTCAAGGATGACGAGCAGTCTGAGTGAGTAAATGTGCGATGGTGGGGATTAGTAAGGAAATGAGTATTCAGGGTTAAAGACAAGTGTGTGAGGAAGAGACAAAAATGTGAAAAAGAGAAAGATTTTTTGAAGCCAGCAGTTAAGACAATAGTACCTGGGCTACAAGAGATGAAAAGGAGAGTTGAGAAGACGGAAGAGGCACATCTTGGGAAGGCTAAAATAAGGGTAGAAAAGATTAAATCTAAAACAGAGATAGAAAAATGAATCAGAAAGTGAACCATAAGATTTTTAGGCACTTCGCAGAAAGGAGAAAACTAGTCTTGGCTGATCAAAGATGGGAAGGAAGAGCCCAGAAGAGTGAGAAAAAGCATGAGAAGCACATAAAATCACTGCCTAATTTTTGCTTTCATTAGTTCCCTCCCTGTAATAAGATGCAGTATGCTTCTCTGTGGTATTGTATTAAACAGCTAACTCTGATTTCTCTCCATTAACGGTGATTGGGCGCCATTATCTGCAGACATTATTGCCTTACATCTCCTCTTCCAGACTCTTTTACCCTACAAAGACCACATTTCATGCTAAATGTTACAGAGTGAATATTCTCCAAACTTTCACCAGCTGTAGAAACTTCATATCCCTGAAATTTGTTACGTCTTTCACCCTCAAGAGAAGCTCTTTTCAGTCACTTCATCAGTACCTCTCAGCCTAGCTGCTACAAATCTAGTCCACCTTAACTTTCTCTAACTGTTCCTCAAATAAATGTCTGTGTATTGCAATGGAAGTGAAAGCCATGTTGGTTGTGGAGTCAGTGTTATGTTTACTTTAAAAGGCAATCATTTGCATGTGGGTGCCTTTCTTTTTTAACACTCATTAAATTATCACTTAGGATGTAAACACACATACATTAATAGAAAAGAAAACAAACTGTATTAATATATTTTCATTTACATACATTTACGTTTATGTATATATATATATATATATATATATATATATATATATATATGTGTGTGTGTGTGTGTGTGTGTGTGTGTGTTTTCTTTCTTTATAACAACTCAAATTCAGTCCAACATTACATAAGTTGCTCAATTCCTGCCTTCCCTTAAACATTACTCCTCCTGAACATTATTTTGCATGTATTGTTCCCACAAGTAATACTTATTTCTATGTAATTTGCTTCTTCCCTTTTGTAAAGATCCCATTTCCAGATCTTTTATCTCTTTTACAATATTCCATACTTCAAATACAGTTGGTGCTGGTGCCTTTCTTGAGTAGTTTAGATGGGGAGAGTACTGCATATGGTCAGTATTTGGATAGTTCTGAGGTTGCACTTATTTTGTCCAGCAGCACAATTGTGGAAGACATGACATTTGAAAACATTTTTTTTTACTGATCAGACAGTTAATCTATATGGACAAAGCCTAGACAGTGACTTCAGAGGTCAGGCTAATATACTCCACAAGGATGTGGTTATAAGCTAGGGAAGTAGTTTTGAATTTGATCAAGTCATTTCTGTTTTAGATAATTACGGAATGGTGAAAGATGGGGATTTTTTTTTTGCTACATTTAATGGCATGTGGTATATTGGCAGTGGTCAGAAGAGACCTTCAAGTTTTTAAGCAGCGTTCATTTAACTTGTTATAGTGGTGCTGTGGTAGCGTTGTCGCCTCACAGCAAGACGTTGTCCCATTCGATTCTCAGCTAGAGCATCTTCTGTGTGTAGGCATGCATGAATGGGCATACCTTCGTTGAAGGTTGTGCATCAGGGCTGGTAACTCGGTACGTAAAAATCCACTACCAAACATTAGCGGACCGGAGTTCCGCTGTGGCGACCCCTAACCTGGATAAGCAGGGTTACCCATACTGCAGTGTTATTAATATCTCATGGCTCATACTGTTTTAAAATAAACTGCTGCTCTCTGAGCAAGAAAACCAAGTGGAACCAACAGAATTCTTCTACAAGCTGGCCACATGAGCTCTTTATTATACTTCCTATAGTTTCACTAATGCGAACCACATATTACTCACCAGCTCACACTGTATTAGTCTTCAGGTAAATAATTGCATGGGCTCAGCAAAGGTAGATTGTGTACTTTGGCCTGTCAGTACTATATATGTAAAGAGGAAAAGCAGCAGATGTTTGCAACTGCATGCAAGTCACAAATTATAGTACCATGAAGCTCAGAATAATGAAGCAAAGAAGAAAATGCCACACAATGTTCTGTAATACAAACTTAGAACAGGGTGAAGGGTTGTTGCTTAGGAACTGACAACAGGACTCCTTGGAGAAAGGTACAGTGCAGCGTAGCACATTGTGAAATGTGATGGTTGAGAGGATGGCAGAAGTTGTTCACAATGACAATCATCTGAAGGTAGATGTGAAAATAAGGAAAAGTTGGTTCCAAAATTTAAGCAAGGGATTCACTTGTGAAAGAAAGCAGGTCACCCACAGTAAAGAAGAAAGGGTGCTGGGGAAGGAGGTTGGGAGTAGGGCATTTGGCTGTGGACATTTTTTATTGAAAAATATTTCACTGAAATTAAGTTGGTGACTTTAAGCTTAGAGTTCAGAATTGAGTTATTGCGCGATTGATTGACTGATCAACTTACTGCTGCTGCTGCTGCTGCTGTGTCTTTCGTTTTTTTCCAGTTAGGGGTTGCCACAGCGGAACTCCGGTCCGCTAATGATTGGCAGTAGATTTTTACGTGCCGAGTTGCCAGCCCTGACACACAACCTTCAATGAAGGTATGCCCATTCATGCATGTCTCCACACATAAGACGCTCTAGCTGAGAATCGAACAGGACAATGTCTTACTGTGAGGCAACAATTCTACCGCAGCACCACCCCCGCAGTGTTGACTGATCAACTTACTGACTGACTGAATTTGTTGAAAGGTGTACCACAGAGCTCCATTCGATCTCTCATAATCTTCTTAGTGTACATCATTAATCTTCCAGACCTTAAACCCTCACTCCCAGTACCTTTGTTAACCCTTCTAAATAATTCCTATTACTTCTCTCTATCCTGTTTTTAAACTCCATTTTCACTTTATCCCACGCATTCGCCATCCCTTCTGAAGAAATTTCCATTTCTCTAGTAACTTTCAAATTATTTTCACTATTTATTTCATACATTCCTCTATTTTTAACACATAAGTATAAAAGTGACAATGTCTCATTTTTATTTCATTACTCTGTATCTTTATCTAAGTTTTTATTGGTGCATGCTCTGAAATAGTATTGGATGCATTTCAAACCTTTCAGTTAAATAAACATGCTCCTATGAAATATAATGTATATCTAATCTAGCTCACTTATTGTACTTTGGGGAATAATACTACTGAATTCACATCTTCCGTACCAAATATTCTGATATATATTTTTTTCAGAAATCTATCCTTTTTGTTAGATTTTTTCTCCTAGGTCCCCTCTGATAAATCTTCACTATTGCAGATCAAGTTTCCATCCCCAGCCATAAATAATATTCTCTGTTGAAAATGTATTATTTCACCCCAAATTTCTTAAGCTCCATAACGGTAATTATAGGTGGAATATACATGCATGCCAGTGTAATACCTCTCCTCCCTTATGAATATCCCCTTACTAACACAAATCTACCATGAGTGTCTTTTTTCCTCTTCTATCACTATTGAATGTCCTGTAGCAAACAATATTATTACTCCCCTTTTACTTTATGTCCGATATTTTGCTGATTATTCAGCCTGAAATCCTTTTTTTGTCAAATGCATATGCTCATTTCTATCCAAATGTGTCACCTCCAGCATTGCTATTTGCACCATAAATTTATTAAAAGTAATTCCTTTTTTTTTTATCGATGGATGTAAGTTCATTTACATTCCAAGATAACCTGGACAGAGTTGTCTTTTGATAGAAAGTTATAACTCCTACCTATTATACAAAAATTTTGAACATATTTTCCAACTTTTGGGTTACACTTGAAAACTAATGTTTGGCAGTCTGATCTCTAATGCAGCTGCTTCTTCTCATCTCTGTTTGAGCGTATGTCACATTTTCAAGACTTTTTGTTGCAATGAAAACACTCAAAGAAAAAAAGTATTCATTTTAGAAACCCCCATTCCCCTTTTAACTTAGAACAATCAGACAAAACTTTGTACACTTTCAGTAAATAAAGTTTAGCCTTCCAGGTAGGAAAATTTGCTCCAAATCAACCATTGTATGCGCATGCATTAACAAGCATTGATTTATCTAAAATTAAAGCTATCCATGCTAAAGAACATAATACATTTGCTGGCACTTTCTTTGTTGGCTAAACTTTTTATTTCCTCCTTAGCTGGTTCTGTATCCACAAATAACTTTGATCCCCCAAGAAAAATATTCCAAAGAAAGCTGGATACAGCAGTTTATTTTTCACAACTGCCTCTTGACATTCCCTGATTGTTGGGATAAATTTATTTTTCAATTCTTTGGTATACAGTGAACAATCAATCTGCTATTCCCAATTTTAATACTTTTCCTTGCTGAAACAATTTTGTCAGGTAGAACTCCTTCTGCTTGTATGACTGCATCTTTACTAATATAAGTCTCAGCTGCTTTCACATGGCCATATTTGGAGCATACAGACAATGTGTCCTCTAAATTAATAAATCCTGTTAGGGACACCAGTATAGCTGTGTATCTGTACTTTCATAAAATTAATGCAATATGTTTCTTCCTTTTTCTTGACTACAGCAGAAAACCTTGTGTGCTCTGTCTTTTAAGTCCACTGATTTTTGAAACAGCTCTTCTTCAGATGCTTCATGTTCAGCTGGCCATTTTTTCATTTCAGTTTTTGATTTTTGTAGTTTTTTTTTCAGTTCATTAGCATAGCTAATTAAAGCGTATTCTATTTTTCTGGCCTTATGTTAAAACACAAATGATAAATAAGAATGCATGTCAGACAGGTTTGACCTTTTACGTAACTCTTTTAGCTCAGGCTTATGGCAAAACCTTTAAATTGGCTAGACGTGTTATCCAGTTACAGTAAAGCACTCAGTCAGCAATTCAGGGCTAAGAGTTGCCTTCTGAGTGAGACTCAGTATTAATGAACTCCCTCCATGCATGATTTTGACAAGTGAGAAGTTATTTTTAATGATATTTAAGAAATTATTGTTAGAACCACTTAAATGATCTGCTTTAAATATTCTTATACATTTAAACCCTGAACATTCAAGATGTACATTTGTGTAAGTCTTGTGTTTCTACCCTACCTGGTACATTCGCCTCATTCTCATTTTTTTAAACCAGAAACACAATATTTCATGCATAATATGCTACTGCAGTTACCTCCATTACTCAATTTTATTTCATGTCTTTAATGTGCTAGAAGCTATCATTTGGTCAACCCAGATCTTATCTAGTTATACACAGGAAAGTAACCAGTATGTTGCCTTCTGCATCACCACATTCTGCATGCAAGCTGTGGTTCCCACTGCAGCTGATTGGCTGTTGGGCACTTTATGAATGTGGGGTTACTAACAATGGGTAATTTTGAGGTGAATATGAAAATTTGCTTATAATCCTGTCCTTTAATAAGTGAGTATACTGTTAGTAAAAGTAATTACTTAAGTTGTACTACTGAACTAATGAAGCCGGACCTTTTTTTTCCCCTTGATCATGATGAGACATAGAAAGTATGAATGAGAAATCAAAGAAACATTAAAGCAGACGACACACACCAAATGTTAGTGTTCTGAAGCGAAATGTCAGAGAAAGTGAAACCTCTGTGCTGGAAAACCAATTAGTCTATATACTATCTCTTACCTCGCATGGCTCATGAGGTTACACCC
This sequence comes from Protopterus annectens, assembly GCF_019279795.1. Classification (NCBI taxonomy): domain Eukaryota; kingdom Metazoa; phylum Chordata; order Ceratodontiformes; family Protopteridae; genus Protopterus; species Protopterus annectens. The sequence goes on from NC_056738.1 coordinate 327,817,398, forward strand.
TAAACTTCTTTCTCTTCATCAGCCTTCCATCATGTTTTCCTTCTCCCTATTTGGGAGACACATCTAGCTTCCCATAGTGCATGCATTACAGGATTGCTTGATGCTTTGTTTGTTGAGATCCATACTTACATAAACAAAGTCTGAGATTACTATTTCTCTGAATATTCCCTTTTCTCTAAGTCTAAGACATGGCAGTCGGAACTGATATGTCAACAAATTAACATGCACGTGCCAAGCAAGAACCTTGGTGCATGCAAATTAAAAAATAAATAAATAAAATAACATCATTTTTTGCAGGGGGTAAGCCCCCTGCACCCCCACACCACCTGCTAATTATATAATACTAATTCTAAGATCACACAGTCCCAGGGGAAAGGGAGTATTCCCCTACTCTGGGATTGTTGAGCTAGCAGACTTGTTGACCATCTGCATTTGTTGACCAAATGTGGTCCATTAAACAGATATCAACTACCTAGCATTTTGATCAAATGACTGACTCCCATACATATATATATATATATATATATTTATAGAGCATCATAGGATCATAGGAATTTACTAGGCTATTGACCCTGAGGCCCTTACAAGCCTAGCCAAGAATTTAGCCCATGTTTCAACAAGTCAGCACCTGATGCCCATGTCCAGCAGGAACACAGGTGGAATCCCAGGTGTGTATTTTCTATTCCCCATCCATTTATCCAGGTTGCACTTAAAAAGAGTTAATGAGGTACTCTGCTTGACATGGAGAGGGATTCTATTCCACAGAAGGGGGAGTCTAAGACACAAATCTGTCGTGCCAACAAGTCCTGTTGATGTCACAAACCAGGTTGAGGTTGTGCATGCAGGTTACTCGAGTGGAGCTTGGCTTGCTGATATGCAGCAGTCCCATCAAGGCGAGGTGTGAGATTGCTTTGTATGCCAACCAGAGGTCACTTCTGAAGAGTCTGTATGAGACTGAATAGAGGGACAAGGCCTTTAGCCTATCTGTGTAGGGTAGATGTTTGAGGACCTGGATTCTCCTGGTGAGGAACCTCTGTGGTCTGTCCAGCTGCTGCATGTGCTTTGTGAGTTACATGCCAAAAGGGGCATTGTACTCAATAATGGGTCTTATAAGGGAAGAATACAGGGATATTATGACGTCCTTGTTCCTGGATGAGATACTCTTACTAATGAGATGGGCCATGTAGAAACCTTTCAGTACACTGGAGGCAATATTGTGGTCAAAAGTGAGTTTGCTATTAACCTGAGTGCCCACATCCCTCACAACTGATTGCATGTTTAGGACCTTGTTAGTAATGTGATAATTTGTGGGGATGACACTTTCCCTAAAGGTGATGATGATGCATTTTTTGACATTCAGTTTGAGGCCATATTTCTGGCACCAGTCATTTGTTTGGGTGAGACCCACTTGGGGGATGTTCACATCACTAGTGGAATTGATGACACCACCCAGCTTGTAGTCATCTGCAAATTTGGACAGCCATAGCCCACTGGTTTTGGTCTAAACCTCAGAAAAGTATATTCCAAACAACAGAGGCCCCAAGACCGATCCCTGGGGTACATGGCTCATTACAGGTGTACTGCTTGAGGTGGCTTCCCCTATTTTGACTAGGTGGGTTCTATCAGTGAGCCAGTTTGCTATCCATCTAGTAACATGTGGATTGATTCCCAGTTGAGAGAGTTTATCTTTTATACCCCAGTGGAGAATAGTATCGAAGGCTTTGGCCAACTCAAGGTAGGCAGTGAGCACCAGCTTCCCCCTCGTCCATGGCTTTGGTGACTGTCTCAAAGAAGTTGACCAAATTTAACAGATGTGACTTCCTCTTGACAAAACCAAACTGTGTAGGATCGATTGTTTGGAGGTTGCCAATGTCCTTGTTAATGAGGTCCATGATAATCCACTCCATGGCCTTGCAGATCAGGCTAGCTAGGCTAATGGGTCTATAATATCCTGGATTGGTCGACACTCCACCTTTGTGCAAAAGGATGACAGTGGCTGTCCTCCACTCAGCTGGGACGAAGCTGGTACTCAGGCTTTGGTTGAATAGGGTGCCTAATGGTGCTGCAAGTTCCTGCCTGTGTTCATGTAGGTTGCAGCCTGGGATGTTATCGGGTCCCATGGAGGCTGTATTTTTTGTCTTTGAGTGGGCAGTGATAACTTGCTTCCTAGAGATAAGGGGAGGGGGGCAGGTGCTGGGGTTGTTCTGATTTACTGATGGGGGGACAGAGCTGTGAAGTTTTCACTGAACCTGTCTGCCCTCAGGTTGGCTGTATCTATGGCGTTTGTGTCTGTGGTGTCCTTGACAACAAGTTCTGAGCAGATCTGAGTGCTTTCTTTGAGATTGCAAACATGTGAAGAAGGCCTTATGATTGCCTTTAGTAGATGTGGCAAGTTTGGACTCGAAGTTTGCTTAGGAGAATTTCACTAGTGCTCTTATTTGCTTGTTCAGGCTAAGGAGAGATTGCTTCCAATTAGGCACCTACTCCTTCTTGACCATGGACAGCAATTTTTTCCTTTTATTATAGAGTTTAAATAGACAGTATATATATATATATATATATATATATATATATATATATATATATATATATATATATATATATATATATATCAATTTGAGAAATTGGGGGACTTTCCCCTACATTAGGAGGTACAACAAGCTTCCCCCTGCAAAAAAAAAAAGTTTAAATGAGAATAGTGATGTTCAATATTCATTCTTCTTCTGTATTTTCTACCAGTGTTTTGGGACACGATGTTGTGAGTCCTGAAATTTCAATACAGTCATTTACATTCTGAACTCTGTATTCTCTCCACTTTTCATACACAACACACCTGAAATGAATCTTGGTTCATCGTGCCTTTCTGGATTACCAGTGTTCACTGTTTAAATAATGAAATTTAAACAAACACAGCCCTAGATTATCATAATATATAGTTAGAATCAAGAAAACCAAAAGGTGAAAAATTCACTCCTGACCAAACCAACTTCTGCAAAAAGACAGGATGAACTGTGAAAAAGGCCAAACAGTTCCAATAAAACAGGTAATCCAAAGGCAATTCTTCACCAGCAGAAATTTTATTAAGCGCCTTCGTCTTGGTCAATTCCAAGACTTCATCAGAATAAAAGCCATCTCACATTCCAGCTTATATATATCAAAACAATTAATTAATTAATTGCAAACATAATTAAGTATTCAAACATTTTAAAAAGACAGGCATTACTAAAATCTAATCTATCTGATCAGTGCCCTTGATTTTAAAACAGGTGCTAGGGACAGAGTTTCATTCAAACCAGGTTCATAAAAGAAATTCAAAAGAAATTGCCACTTTAGTTCACTTAATTAAATATTCATTTCCCACCAACCACCTCTTAATGATTTTTGAACAACTTCTAATATGCCAAATTTAAATTTTCTAAAACCAATACATTTTAATGAATGTCTGTACAAGGTATTTTTGTAATTTTTTTGAGCAATAGCATAGCCGTGTTCATATATACGTTTTCTCAATTGTCTTTCGGTTTTGCCAAAATAGAAATTTTTACAAGTATCACATACTGCAAGGTACACCAAGCCTTTTGTAGCACAGTTCCCATGTCTAAACACTGCTGATTTCATCCTGTTAGGTAAACTTATACATTTGCCTTCCAAAATATATTTGCAAAACGAACAGCATCCACACTTTGTAGTACCCTTCATTCGAACTATTACTAGTAAAATTCAAAAATGAGGGAAGATGGTTTAAATAATGAGCTAGCTCCATACTAGCTGAAGCAGGTTCTTTCCACAGGATGAAAACATCATCCAAAAATGAAGATATAGAGTCCATCGATCTTTAAATTCAGTTGAGAACACAAATTTTCGCTCCCAGGCATACATTACCATATTTGCATATATGGGGGCACAACTGGCCCCCATTGCTGCACCTTTTGTCTGCTGAAAATAACTTCCCTCAAACATAAAATAATTATTGTCTAAAATCATATCAATAACATTAACCACAAAGTTAACCATAGTGCTGTTCAAGCCCATAAGATCTATAACAGCTTCGAAAAACAAATCAAGCCCTTTTTATGAGGGATACTTGTAAGTAAGTGTACGACATCCATTGTGGTGAATGACACTTCTGGGGAAAATAATTCTTGTCTAAGTCTAGACAAAAAGTCCCAAGAATCCCTTAAAATGTAGTCAATAGACATAACTGTTTGTTTAATCAATAAAAACTTCTAAGGGATAAGTGGAACTACCTTGTGATGTAATAATAACCCTATAGAGTGGGTCCAGTACATCTTTGTGTACTAGGCTTGTGGTATAGTAGGATGTTCAGTTTTAAGAAAATTAAATAAGTCTTCAGAAATAATCAACTGGAGGAGAGAATCCTCCAAGAATAATTGCACCTTCCTGTGAGCTATCATTACTTCATTGTATAAAGCTTCCATGTATTTACCGGTATCATAAAAAATATCCAACATTTTAGAACTAAAATCTAAATTTTCTACCAACACCATCCCACCCCCTTTGTCGAGTTTCATTCCTCTGATAGAGTCATCTAATCTTATTTCCCTTAGTAATGCTGTCTCTTGTCTACTGAGGTTAATTTTTTTTTCCTGTGAGAAGTTAGAACCGAATGTGTGTCTTTCAGACATAAATTCTTGTATGCAGAAATAGTGGGATCGGTAGGGGGATTGAATACACTCCTACATCTGAATGTTTCTTGTCTATTTTCTGCCTCTAATAAATCCCCTATTTTATCTTGAAACATCAAGTGTAATCCCAATTTCCTGGTATATAACTTAATTTCTGTCATAGTCTCAGGTACACTTATTGAAGAACTTGGTATAAACTTGAGGCTCTTAGAAGATTTAAATGTGGCATATTAGAAGTTGTTCAAAAATCATTAAGAGGTGGTTGGTGTGAAATGAATATTGAATTAAGTGAACTGAACTGGCAATTTCTTTTGAATTCCTTTTATGAACCTGGTTTGAATGAAACTCTGTCCCTAGCACCTGTTTTAAAATCAAGGGGACTGATCAGATAGATTAGATTTTAGTAATGCCTGTCTTTTTAAAATGTTTGAATACTTAATTATGTTTGTAATTAATTAATTGTTTTAATATATATATATATATATATATATATATATATATATATATATATATATAAAAGCCGGAATTTGCAGATGTTTTTATTCTAATGAAATCTTGGAAATGACCTAGATGAAAGCACTTAAAATAATTTATGTTGGTGAAGAATTGCCTTTGGATTACCTCTTTTATTGGAACTGTTTGGCCTTTTTCAAAGTTCATAGTTAGAATCAAGGTCAGTCCTAGTCTGAAAAGTAAGCTGAATGCATATACTGGATTTAATTAAAAACAGCAAGATTTGTATCTACCTTTTTAAGAGATATTAGCTGGAGATTTGTGAGCACCAGACACAGTCTGTACTACATTCAGGAGCAAGATTCTGGATGGGGCAATGTATTGTGGTCCACCACTTATGGTGGACTTCAGCTTCAACTGTCTATGACCTCTGCTTTTTGTTTTTAATTCATGAGGGATATGCAGAATATGTAGCAGGGCCCAGCAGCATTCAAGATAACCTGCATTCCCTTGGTAAGTAAATCAGACATTGTTCTTTTACAGTTTGATCTGCTTCAAAACATAATCATATCAATATTTGTATCTTACATCTGGGATTGTTTCTTCATGTTATGATTTTGTTGCTGTTTAATTATATTCACGACAATGATAACATCACTTAGTTCTGCAGTTTTAATTAGCAGCCTGAATTCAGTCAGTTATCTCTTTTTGATTTTTACCTGCTTCATATTACGTCAATGAAAGCATTTTAAAATATCCACTAGCTGCCCTGTTTTGAACAGGGTGTATATAGATGACCATACTAATATTTGATTATTTTATAGGAGCAAAAGCTATGTACCTTTTGTGCAATACTTTGCCTGCCACTTCCTTTGCTCTATCATGTATGTATTTTGGTAGTGCATTGTGTGCTATGACATGCTGTGTGGCATGTAGCGACACCAGGGCAGACATAATGCAGTTGAAGGAAATAACATATGCATCTGGCATTTAGTGTAGAGGATTAAGGCTGTGAAATGTTAAAAGAGTTGCTCCCTGTGGTCCAGAGTTTGATTCCATCAGCCTCCATTTGCATACTGTGCAACTATAAGCAAGTCACTTAACAGTGGTCCCGGCTGAATCTGAAAAGAAGTCCATGTGGATCAGCACTCTACCCGAGTCAATAAATAAAATAAAATAAAAATGAAACATTCCCACCGACTGCCCAGAACACTATCCCTCATGCACAACAGTGTGCCTCTAGTCTGCAGTGTTCCACAGTCTAGGCAAGGACTTATTTATAAAATTCTTAGTGACTGTTGCCACGACTGCACAGTTTGAGTCATTAGCATATCATACTAATGAAGGAATCAGGTAGTGCTGAAGCTCCCAACGTGCAGGAGCTCAGCTGCTTCACTGTCTTGGGGGAGGGCTGGGTTTGATGAAAGTAAGTTGTGTGCACTGTACTCTAAAGTAAATTGTACTGTTACCTCCTTTTAGTGTTTTTTTTTAACTGTTCTGTGAAGTATCAGTTCAAACAATGGTGACATTGTTCAGCTATATTATGCTGAGTCTTCTTTTTCTTTCAGCTTTTCCTGGTTAGGGGTCACCACAGCAGATCACTTGTCCACTCATGATTGGCAGTTGAGTTTTTTATGGTGTCGAGTTGCCAGCCCGGCACCCAACCTTCCACAGAAGGCACGCACTCACGCCTAGGTCCAATTTAGAGTATCCAATCCACCTACAGCATGTCTTTGGGATGTGGGAGGAAACCAGAGCACCCGGGGAAAACCCACGTGACCACAGGGAGGACATGCAGACTCCAGACAGAAGGCACCCCAGCCAAGGATCAAGCCAGAGAACCTCTTGCTGTGAGGCAGCAATGGTAACTGCTGCACCACCGTGGTCACACAGCTATATTATGCTGAGTAATACATTACAATTTCTTGCCGCTTGTGCCAGGCTGCAGATGTTCATGTGGTACATCAACACTGATACCCCTGTAGCTCCCTGCTACTGCAGTACAATGCTCTCTGTGATTCACACCATTGTGAAATGAGGACTATTCTGTGGATCTCCATTTGCATACACCTCTAAATATGTATTAATGTATGTTGCTACTCCATTGTGCATGGAACTATTTATGAATTCTACAGGGCTATAGGTTGTGGTTTGCACCATGCACCAGTCCTGCACACAATGTTTATAAATTCTAGCTATTATTACTATGTGTCAAGGCCTAGGAAAAATTACATGAAAAGACATTTAATGTTAAAGCCAATATGACTAATGTAATAATTTGTTGTTCTCATTCTAAATGTAATGTGTAATATCTAGATTATGATTGTTTGTGAATAATATAAAATGATTAGTTTGATTGCCACAGTGCTGTACTGAAGTCAACAATGGTTTTACTTTAGCTGGAAAAAAAAAACTTCTTCTTAAAAAATCCCCAGAATTATTTTAAACATTGTCACCCCTCATAAAACCCACAGGATTAGGTCTCAGTAACACACAGCAAAGCAGATACTATGATACATTGCTGAAAGTTGTTGCAACCAGACATGAGGTACGACAATGTCTGGTGTTACATCACAACAGGCCATTCTGAATTAATGCTAGCGGGATATTTCACATTTACACTTATCTGCAAATCTCTGAAATAAAGGTTACAAAGATGTTTACATGTGCCTTCACTACAAATATGTACTGATTTTGCCTCACTAGATGAAATGCATGTACTTGGGCGACCACGGTGGTGCAGCGGTTAGCGTTGCCGCCTCACAGCAAGAGGTTCTCCAGTTTGATCCTCTGCTGGGGTGCTTTCTGTGTGGAGTCTGCATGTCCTCCCTGTGGTCGCATGGGTTTCATCTGGGTGCTCCGGTTTCCTCCCACATCCCAAAGACATGCTGTAGGTTGATTGGACACTCTAAATTGGCCCCAGGTGTGCGTGTGTGTGCCTTCTGTGGAAGGTTGGGTGCCGGGCTGGCAACTTGACACTATAAAACTTCACTGCCAATCATGAGCGGACAGGTGATCCACTGTGGTGACCCCTAACCGGGAAAAAGCCAGAAGAAGAAGAAGATGAAATACATGTACTCTTAGAAGAATAAAACTAGGGGATTTTCTTCTGCAAATAAGTGTGTTTGTACTGCATACTTATTTATATTTAGGATGAACATTGTGCATGCTTCTGAATTTAGTTAAACTTAATTAATTGAAATACTTGGATAATTTCAAAACGTATCCCAGTGGCAATAGAAACTCATTTCCTTTTTTATTATATTTATGACTTGTATGGTAATGGTGTGTGCTGCTCCCAATGATTCTTTATAAAGGAAGCACATGTGATGAACTTAAACCTGGGATCAGGAATAAGTTGGGATACCAGAAAGGATGGTTATATCTGCAGGGAATCCAGGTTTCATTGTGTAGTGGCCAATTTAGTATGAATTTGGTGCTACACAAATCAGTTATCACAATGGGGATTATGAAATGATATAACAGGCATCTGGTGCATATTGACACTTCTGGCAGAAAAGAAAAGTAAGTGTGTGTGTGTGTGTGTGTGTGTGTGTGTGTGTGTGTGTGTGTGTGTGTGTGTGTGTGTGTGTGTGTGTGTGTTTACATGGATTCCAATATTTAGCAAGCCTTGACATGTTCTACAAAAATGCAGTCATAGACAAACATACCTCATGTCTCAAAGAAACGTGAAGGGAGGAAACCCGTAACTGTGTGTGAACCAGTGGGGTGGCAAACTATGGGAGGCACAGTTACCAAATACTAGGGGTCAGAGAAGAGATACATCAGAGAAAGAAATATTCCAATTCTTTTTTTTTAATTTTTGTAATATTAACATATAAAGATATAGTGTACGAGTCACTGGGCTCCTTTAGTGGGGTTTGAGGGTTGGTCAGTGAAACAGTTCATGGTGGGGTCTGCTGGTAACGATGATAGGTGTGACTGTGAGTGAGCAGCAGCCATGATGAAGGTGTGAGGCACTTGTAGCCGCAGAGCCCTCCTGCTCCCAATTACCTTCAGCAGCCTAACGCTGGCCCTTCCCTGAAGAATCCTTAGTATTATTTCTGTCCCTTTAAATGTTAAAGACAATGTTGGCTGTACGGAGAAATAAATTCAAATTTGTCAGAAGAGAGGACAAATTTAATTACTTGTGGGACTATCGGGGAGCTGGTTTCATAATTTCAATAAATCTAAGTTATCCCTTTACTCTCTTAACTTGATGGAACTCCTCACTGTTCCTTAAACCTTTCAAACACATCTCTGAACTGAAAAATAAATTCATATTGTCCATAATCTCACCAAACTCTTTTTTTTTTGTAGGGTAGGGTAACCATATAGAAGCAATATTTCGTGGCTTCATTGTATCTGACAAGTCCTGTAACTCTTAATCCTTAAGGGACTCCCTGACACAGTTATGCCTGTCAGGAGGCCATTTTCACCATTAAAACTGGTGTGTAACCAAGTTATTAATTAAGATAGGATCCCCAAGCGTTTAATGACACTACAGATTCCCTGACTTTATTAATTCTCCTGAATGCCCCATTGACTTTGCTGATCCTTCTGGGGAGGCATCATTCTGCTTATCTCGATGGACCTTGTGATTCTGTTAATCCTAATAGGTTTTTAGTTAGTTCTTTATTCCTGTTGTAGGTCCCCCTAAACCAATGGAGCTGAAAGCTCTGTCTCTGCTAACCTGGGCAAAGCTTATTGTTTCAGTTCAACCAGCTAAATACTTGACTTTATTAGTCATGGAGTGGGTTACAAGGCTTTGATAATATTGACAGACTCCTCAGATGTTTTAATCCTTTTGGAACTGACTCATCTGCCTTAATTTGGACAAGCTTAGGTCTCACTGAGATGTGCAGCAAACACCTTTCTGCACACACAAAAAGTGCATGAAGTACACCACAGATTTAGAACAGTACAAACATGAAGATAGCCCAGCTCATAAGCAACAAAACCACATCAGTTTTTAATGACAGAATGAATGAATGAAATGATGTGCACTGTTGTTTAATTCATTTTAAAAAGCAGAAAATGCCGTTGTTCAGTATCTACAGGCTTTATATAGGAGTAAAGCTCTGCTGTACTAGCTACATGCAGTGGAAGCTTAACTGGGGAAAAATATAGAAGACAATCTGAGCAGGTCCAGGACTACAAAAATGTATCATGTTGGAAGACATTCATTCATTCATTTACATATACATAATGAATGAATCAATGAGCTGCACAACTTACTAGCTTTTCATACTTACCTTTTTTATGAATGAAATGTTATTGCACACTATAATTGCTATGTTTCTTGCAGTTATCAGCTGCATGTTTTGATGGTTTTGAGGATGGTGGGTTGGAGGGATGTACAACATTTTTATACTGTTTCTGTGGGAATTCCTGAATGGTTATGGAACAAATAACATCATTCAATTATTTATTCATAAAATAGTATGAATGCATGAATGAATGAATAACCTAAACTTTTCTGGCTTGTTTTACTTGAATTATCAGCTCAACTTTTTTAGTGATGGGAAAGGAAGAAGGTAAATATTCATTTTATGTGTTAGAAATGTAAAACAAAATCTGCATTGCTTTTACTTTGAGTGTGATTGTGTGTGTTTGTGTGTCTGTCTGTGTGTGCATCTGCATTTGTGTGACACACACACACACACACACACACACACACACACACACACACACACACACACACACACACACACACACAAATACACATTGAGGGAAGGGTGCTCTTTACCTTTGACTTAGGTCAAAGCTAAAATTAGAGGTACTGCAACCAACAGGCACAAAATGTCAGGGGCAGTACATGAAAGAAGCATGCCAGCTGAAAAGATAGATTTACAAAACAGTAGAGTGACCCATGGCTCTGTATGGCACAGAAGCCCAGGCCATGAAGGCAGAGAACCTGAAGAAGTTCGAGGTGCTGTAGTTCCTGGGACAGTAGATGCACACTGTGGGACAGAATAGGAAATGAGGGCATCACAGCTGATAGCAAAGTAGCCCCAGTTGTAGAGAAGAAAAGGAGAACAGATTACAGTGGTTTGTTCACATGTCGTAAATCAGAAGATGATTTGCTGAAGAAGATTTGAAAGAAATAAGAACATCCAGACAAGATGTATGGATTGCATGAAGAGCCACAACTGTCAGGTAGCTATCAAAGAAGGTAGGAGAGTGGCACTGAATTGAGACAGGTGTCATCAGTTGACTCAATACCCTTAACCCATGTAAAAAAAATGGGAAAAAGAGAGATGATGATGGTGCTCTATACCTTTATTTCAATTTACTGCATTTGCTGACATTAAACATAAGAGCATTAGTACTGTACTAGATGTGCGTTTTTGTTAGACCATTTAGAATCTTGAAGAACATACCCATCTTTTATTGAAGAATTTATGTTACCCAGTTTGAAATTGTCAGCATACTTGATTATTTATAGGCTTTTTTCTTATTCTTGTCCAAAAAGAACTGTCCTGAGTACAATAGCCCGGTAGAACAAAGCTGATAATATCCCTCCCACTGTAAAGCATTATGTCCAGTTGCTTAACCAGTGTCTTACTCATAGTATTACATATGGTTTGATAGTTAATGCTTTCCGGTTTGTCAATTTTCCTTCATGTAGAGCAGTATCTAATGCTTTGGCAAGGTCAAACAATACTGCTGGGGTTGGGAGAGGAAGACATACTGGTATACCACTGCTAGATGGTCATTTACAGTGGCACCCAGATTTCACAGTGCAGGGGTGAAATGATCCTTCAAGAAAAAGTTTTTTTCCTTTGTTTTTAAAAAGTATGTATCATTCCATGATGCATGACATGTTTGGTTTTGCTGATTATGAAATTAAGTAATTTCTTTCTTAACTTACAAATTATTTTATCTTTATTGAGAAATGCGATAGCTAAATAAAGCACTGTATACACTTATGAATGATGTATATTTCTTAACTAAAAGTAAAGAAAATATGCACTTGGTTCTGAGTCATGAAAATGGCTCCTTTTTCATGCAGTACAAAAAGAGGGTGTCCCACATTTTCTTATGTTATATAATGCCCCTTTTATTTCTTACAGAAAGGGTAGGAATATTCAAGATATATTAGTACATAGTACATTTTCCTTTCCAATAAATAATGTTCCATATTTATTGGCATGTGTAGGCACTTTGTCTGTATCCAAACTATTCAAGTTACAAATTTATTGTGAAAGATTTTGATAAAATGGAAGTAAGTTTATTACTAAGGGTAGATATAATTGCAATATAGCAGGAATTATTTACATGTTAACATGCCCTTGCAATATGTTTTACATAGGTGAGATTGAGAGCATTTAAACTCAGATTTCAAGAGCATGTCAAAGATATTGAGTAGGGCAAGTTGGAAAGTCCAGTGGCAGTAAACTTTAAACAATATCATAATAGTGATTTGAGGGGGCTACAGAGTATTGTATTGGAACAGATTTACACTAATTGTTATGATAATGTTGATGTAAAAGACAGACTTTTGTATGAGGAAACTGTTTTTATTTTAAAGTATGGCACTTTAATTCCTAATGGACTCAGCACTGAGTATAATTGGAAATTTTTAATTGAATTGTGTCATTGGATAACTGAATGCTACAGTTTTATTAGGATTACTATTTAATGTGAAGCTTATGCATAGGGATTTTACTCCTTGAAGGCTGTATAGTATACAATAGAATTAAGTACTGCCTTTGCAACTGTGAACTTTGGAATAAAGCTTTTATTCAGTGGATTATCTGGCCTTTGTGGTTTGCTGTTACATCTTGCTGCTGTTGTTGCTGTTGCCACTACTGTTGGTGTGTTTTGTCTTACATTTTGACTGTTTGTCACACATTGCTGTGGCCATATTCCAAAGTGGCCAATGTGTACTGAAGTATGCTGCTGAGAGCTCTCTGATTTCTGTTGTTGTTATTGTCAAGGCCCACAGATCTGTTCATAATATGGAGGGGGTACACATGCATTTGATCCTTATTGTGGTTATTCTCATTTCATAAATTTTGCTAAGGGCCTTGACATTATTAACTTCACTTAGTCCCCCAAAATGGCAAAGCTGACCTTGTTACCAACTCACGTACTTCATATGAGGACTCACTAATGATAAAGTGCTTGGCTGATTCTCTTAGTCAGAAATGACTCCTTATTGAAGTACCGAGAATTGCATTGTTGAGTCCTGAAATGCAAGGAACAAAAAAATAAATGACTGGAAATATAGGAGTAAACCAAATATCTAACATGACTTTTCTCCTTTAAACTTGATTTAGTCCAGATGTCTGTAACAACTTTGCAGCTACGCATTAGTGTTTGTGTGTACTGCCCAATGGGGACACTCATGTGCATGCAGCTATCTAAAGTAAACAGACATGCATTTACTGGTGAAAGGTAAGAAGGGGAAATTCAGGTGCGAGAGGAAGGGGGATGCCAGTGGAATTGAAGAAGGGTAGGGATGATGAGGAGAGGGATGCTTGAGAGACCGGGATTGGTGATCAGCTGATTTAGTGCAATCATCAGTATTTTGTGCTAGCCTAGTCCTTCCAAGGACCCCCATACTGCAGCTGGTTGAGGATCCCCAAAAATCTAACACCAGCTCTGGCCAAGTCCCCAACAAAATTAATAACACAACAGTACTAATTATTTTTCTTCAGCATGACATGCGGTTGCTAGTTGTACTATATATTTATCCATGAGTGCATTACCTTTTCCTATTGACTGGTTGATGGTACTAACTGGAAAAACTGTGAACCCATTCATATAATTTAAGAGCAGCAAGGCAGATCTAGTATTTCTCAAGGTTACCCACCATGGAGGCTATCACTGTAAAAATGCATCATGTCATTTTATTTCTTTAAGAATAATTAATTCATGCTTAAAGTATAAATTGTTACATAGTTAATCATATTACCTCATTGACTATATGATAGACATATGACTCATATGATTGACTATTCTAAGTGCAATCACAAAAAAAAAATTCATACAAGAGTTGACATCTGAAGCCAGCCCAGAGCTAGATCCAGCACTAGGTGACCTAGGCAGTTGCCTAGGGCCCACTGGCTTGGGAGAGCCACTGGGGGTTAACACAACATTTCATTTTTAAACAAAAACAAAATTTATATCACTTTTTTTCTTTAAGTCTGTCACATTGCTGTGCATGTATCCTGATATAGGAGCAAACGCACAGAAACGTGTGAGAATTAAATGCATGTTTGATCAAGCAGCTTGTCTTGAGAACTTGGAACTACAACTTTTCAGGGCGTTCCACCAACACTGCTGGGCTGCATAGGCAGACCGACAGTTCCAGGTATTGCATGCACAGCTGCATAGCAAGACATTCCATTTCTGCTTTTCTTCAACTTAACTTACTTTGTGTGTGCATGCGTGTGTGTGTGTGTGTGCGTGCGTGTGTGCGTGTGTGTGTGTGTGTGTGTGCGTGTGTGTGTGTGTGTGTGTGTGTGTGTGTGTGTGTGTGTGTGTGTGTGTGTGTGTGTGTGTGTGTGTGTGTGTGTGCGCGCGTGTGTGTGTAATGCCTTAGTTAGGAATGACAGGTTAGTTAATTAGCTTCATCAGGCTCAAACCCTGTACCCTGGTTACAAAGTGACAAAAGCCTTAATCCTCTAAACCAGTTGCCAGATTGATCAGAGTTAGCTGAAATGGGTAATTGTTGTCTTTTATTGCTTTATACTTTTTGTTCCACTGCTTAATGGAAAAAATCTTCAGAACTACAGGGTTGAATATGAGTATCAGTGCATTTTAAAGGAATGTGAGTTTCAAGTGAAGAGAAGTTTACTGTTGCTCATACTACATCTGTTTTCAATGTGTAGCATACCTCTCAACCTGGAAACATCAAAAATCTGGACAAAGGCCCATGAAAAAGAGGTAGAAATCTGTATGCTGATTAACATAAAATTTGCACACAATTATGTAACCCCACCCACGTTTATGGAATTGTGGGATACCAACTTTCAAACGCATTGTGTAGCTGTTTATTTAGCAGATGACCATAATGTTTTTTGCTATATTATTCAACAAAAGTAAATGATGATGTTTTTTCAGATATAAATAAAAAAAATATCTATAAAATCTGTAGGGAACTCTACTTCATCACTCATTGTGGAATTTGTACCTGGAAGTTCTTACATAGAGCCTTTTTAACTCCACATAGAGTTGCTTTAATTTATAAAACAGAGATAATAAAATGTTGGAGATGTGATGAGACTCTGGATGCAAATTGGCTTCATATGGTCATAGAGTGTAAAAAGGTTGTTCCATTTTGGTTAGAGTTCAGAAATGCTGCTAAACCATTACAGTCAGACAATTGTATTGTTACAAATTATTTGATTTCATTTAATGCCCCAATTCCAGAGTCCATACCTAAAACATAAGTACCTCTTCTTTCATCCATTCTGGCTGTTACCAGAAAAATATTACAAAGAATTGGAAAAGTAAAAATATCCTGTCTTTCACTGATTTATTTGAATAGCTAGGACTGTATGCAATAAGGAATTGCAAACTGTTTATAGCAGAATGTCCGATGTTACACATCAATATTTATCATGGCAAAATCTTAGAGATTATTGAAAAAGTATTAATGGTTTTGTTTAATATAATTTTTTGTTATAGACCTTGTACATCATTTTTTATGTTATGTTTTGTTAAATGTTATAGCTTGTTTTCATTTTGTTTTTAAAATTTAATAAAAAGATTTTAAAGAAGAAGCATACTTGTTTTTTGTGCAAAAGGCTGTGGGTTCTACTCCTACACCATGTAGATGGATTGCTGATACTACAGTACACTTTAAGGGGGGGGGGTTGCACTCCTGATTGTGTCATCCCTTGTGTGAAATGTTAAACTGAAGCCCCATCTGACTGTGTTCATGGTAAGTACTGTAAGATCTTTTATATCCATTTGAGCTATCAAAATGAGTAGAGAGATGTTCCCCATTACCCCTGGCCAAATTTCCGCTAGTAGTATAAATACCATCAAGGATCTCCCCTCAAAAAAAGTTACTAGTCTCGTAGGACTATCCTGGTCAACAAATGATATTTAAATTAAAAGTTTTAAATTTAATCTATATCTCTGCCTTCAATTCAAAAGTAAAGAAGAAAATTGTATGCATGCTGACAGTTTTGAGCAGTGTTTATGGCAAATGGGAGGAGAAAAACGAGTAAGAGGACACCTGAATGGCTGGGGCAGGCTGGTTCATTCCCCTGTCTAAGGCTCCATTTGACCATGATCCAGCTCTGAGCCAGGCCCATGGTGTAGGCAGACAAAGCCCTGTCTACACCACAGGAAGCCCAAGTTCACTTAGAGTCTCATATGGCTGTATGACCTAGCTGGGGATTAAGGGACTGAGTGGCTGATGCTATTTATAGGTTCATAGGTGTTTACTAGGCTAACGACCACAAAGGCCTTTTTAAGTCTAGCCATGCATCCCAAATCTCTGACAAGTTCTGATACCCTTGATAAGTATAAGCATGGGCCTGGGAGATGAACCATTTACATACAGGATACCTGATTGCATTAGAAACATAGGTGCCAAACTAGGGATAAATTAAATATCTGATATGGTCTTTTCAGTCTGGCTTCAACCTGTGGGACAGAGTCCCCAGCCATGTAAAAATGCTTGGGAGGAACTAAGGAAGTATATTCCACAGCATGGTGGAGTCAAAGGAAGTCCTGGATCTGGACTGAATATCTGTAATAAGAAACAACGGTACAGTGGCCCACCCAAGTAGCCGCTGTACAAACTTAGGTTCATAGGTTAGTACTAGCCTTTCAACCCTAGGGCCTATACAAGCCCAGCCATAACAATTCCCTGGATATTTCTTCCCACAATATTTACTTCCCTGGACCCCTGTCTAGCAGAGCGACTGACATGATCCCCGGGGTGAATTCATAGGTGCCAGAAGCTGTTAAAGACTGGAGGGGGGGTGGAGGGTGACAGGGGCACTTAGTGAACTAAAAAGGGTAATTTTTTTATAACTATTTGCTACCACAACATAAGTTCACTTGGAGGACATTTTAAGCTTAGCCAATTCCCTTTTGATGCTTGAATTAACATTTTCTGATTGGTTTTAGCTATCCCCATGGCTGATAATTGTATATTAGCCCTAGTGAGAACTGTGATCATACCATAGATAATTTGAGGGGGCCATGTAAGGGATGCAGCATTTAGGAACTGCCTCTATCCATTAGTGGCATGAGGGGAAATCCTAGAGTACATTTTCTATTCCCCATCCTTAGATCCAAGTTGCATTTGAATATGGATGGATGAGCTTTCCTTTATTTTTATGGATAGTCTGTTCCAGAACAGTGGTAGCCTCTGTGATATATATCCATCTCTCCACAACATTCAGTTTAGATACCTGGACTGAGTATTTCTGATGCCATTTGACTTGCTGATGTCCAGTAGGTCCATCTGTATTATATCGGAGGATGCTTTGTATGTCAGACATGTCACCTGTAAGCACTCTGTAGGATACTGAGTATAATAATAAATCTTTGAGGTGGTCCATGCAAGACCTATTGTTTAGGACTTTTATCCTTTTAGTAAGGTATCTCTGAAGATATTCCAGTTGTTGCATGGGGCTGGACAGATACATGCCAAAGTGAGCATTATACAAAATGATTGGCATAAGGAGAGCTTTGTAAAGGGAGACAACAACTTCTCTAGATCTAGTCACAATCAATTGGTTTATAAGCTGTGCAATATAGAAAGGCTTTCTTATGACTCTGGGCATAAGTTGGTCAAAAGGTAGGTCACAGTACACACAAGTTCCCAAATGCCAAACAATTGGATCAGTTCTCAGAGGGCATTGTCATGATTTTGACACCAGTTATTATTTGAGACAAACCTTCCTGCATGATGGTTAAGTCATTTGGGGATTAAATAACGTCTCCTAGCTTGCAGTCATCTCAAACTTAGCTGGCCAAAGCTCTTTAGTATTTCCTTTTACTTTGGAGATGTATATGCCAAACAGAAAAAGTCTCAGCACCGAACCCTGGGGGACTCCATTGGTGACTGGTCTCTTCCCCTGTTTTGATCTCCTGCATCCTGTGAGCCATCTTGGCAATGCATCTGGTGATGTAAGTGTTTGCTCCTACATTATTCATCTTTTGTACTGCACTTGAGTAGGGAATTTTGCCAAAAGACATGGCCAGGCAAAGGTAATGTGGTGTGAACTGTTTTATCTTCATCCACTGCTTTGGTAACAAGAGTAAAGCTTAGAATTTGCCCATGCTTTTGAGCATTTCACACTTTCCTCTGGGCTGTTTTCAAACACATTTTTAATGCCATGCATACATGTATGCACTCCTTGATTCACCTTCCTGATTGTATTAAATTATATTCCTTGTATAATACAGCACACTTGTTAGACTTAAGTTAGAATGCATTTTAAATGTATTTTTTAAACATTTTTCCAGTAGGCAATGAAGCAAAAATGCATTAACCAATGACAAAACTGTCCTATTCAGAACATTTCTATAATAAAGGTTTACTTCCACACACAACTTCATTTTAAATTTATTATTTGAACATGTTTCCAGTAGGCAATGAAGCAAAATGCATGCACCAATAATGACAAAACTGCCCTATTCAGAACATTTCCATGATAACACACAATATATAAATACAGAATCTCAGTAGTGTAAGCCATAGGCATGTTGCACAGCTTCCTGAACTTATTTTCCATTGGGGGGGAGGCCAAAAACCAGGGACACATTTTAAACATTGCTTGTATAATTTTGGAAAGTTGCTTGCATAAAATGTTGTGTTACAACTATGCATTTCACTGCCAAGTCTTGAACTTCTTACCATAGCTCTCAACCTCTTAGCACAAAAATACAGAACAAAGCTAATAATGGGGGAATACAGCCCCAAAATAGGGGCACATTTCAAATACTGATTTTATAACCTTAGAACATTGCAAGAGCATAAATTCACAAGTGATGGTGGCTTTGGACTTTAGGCTGTTTTTACCTGCACACAAGGTAGAATGTAATGTCGAAAGAAAAAAAGACAGAAAGCACACAATGCGGAAGGACTTGAAGCCAACAACCTCCTTCCTTATCAGTGAGAAGAGCATGTTACCTATAAACTGAGCTACAGAAACAATAAGACAAAACACCTTAGAGAAACACATAGTGATTTGTGGCTACAAACTTTTAGAGTGAAAGAAAAAATATATAAAAAGCATACACCCCTGAGGGGATTTGAACTATCAGCATTCCATACTTAATTTGAGCAAAGTAACCCAGTTATAGGTTTAGCTTTGGAAGGAGTGGGGCAAACAGTATCAGGGAAACACAGCAGTTAGTGGTTACACACAAGAAGAATGCAAGAGAAAAAGGCTAAATAAATATGACCTTGAGGGGACTTGAACCTGCAAGCATGCCCACTTATAGTATGTGAAGCACTTTATTAACAAGTGGAAGCTATGAAAAATGAAATAAAAAAATAGAAGGCGTACAATCCCAAGAGGATGTCAACTCACTAGCACTTCCTCACTTACAGTATAACCAGTATTTTATTTTTTCTTTGTTGAGCCACAGGAGAAATAAGACAAACCACACCAGAGAAGCACACAAGATTGGGTGGTTACACATTTTGTAGGGTAAAAGAAAAAAACACAACACTAATGAGACTTAAACCCACAATCTTCCTCACTTACAGTATGCAAAGCATTTCATTTACAAGTTGAGATAAAGCAGCAGTGAAAAAACACCACCAAGGAAACACACAACAGTTGGTGGTTACACACTTTCAAAATCAAAGAAAAAAAAGGTAAAAAGCATACGTACATACATATATGCATACATATTTGTTCAATTCTTACTCCTAAAAGCCATCTAAGCACATCAATTAATTTAATGAACATTCATAGACTTTATCACCAAACCATGCAAAGTTTGAGTGTGTACTCATAATTTATTCCATAACTGGGTCATCTTAACAGTGATAAATGAGTGTCTAACATTGTGTATCCCATTTTAGTAAAGAATTTGTGGGTTTAAAAGTTTTATGACTATTAACTTCAACAACAAACATGATTTGCAAATTGATGTCATAAAAAATTTTAAAGGCTAATATGTTTGCCACATAAAACCATTCAAAAAGACTATAGCTGGGATTCATTAAACAAAATCACTGCCAGTGCTTTTCGGTGACACCACATTGCCAGTAGTGGGAGGGTAATATAAAGTGATTTGGAGACAAGATAAGCCACGGGAGTTAACATCATATTAGTAGTTTATTATCATATCTCTGAACCCAGCAGTACAAAGTTAAAAATGACTATGCTGATGTTCTTATTACCATACCATACAAAGAAGATTCACAGGCACACACACACACACACACACACACACACACACGCACACACAAACACACACACACATCAGCTTACTCACTCTGAAAAGTGAGTCCAGACTCCATCCTCAGTCCTCCCAGCAGATAAGCGGCAGACAAATAAAACTGTCCGTTTCTGATCAGCAGCAGCCAAATAAAACTGTCCGTTTCTGTTCCTGCTCGCAAAGCCCAGAAATACATGTGCCATGCAATGACGTCAGCTAAAGCAATTCAGGACAGTTGGGAGGTTGGATGATCTGCAAAAGTGGGGGGCTCCCCCCCTCGCTCTATGGTTCTGGTGCCCATGGGTAAATTTCCCGTCTCCCGTCCAATCATCAAGGTTCCTTTTGAAGAGGGCCAAGGAGGCGCTCTGCTTGACATGTATGGGCAGTCTATTCCAGAGTATGGGGAGTCTCTGGGTCAGGATCCTATCCCTCCAGCATCTTTTGTTCATTGTGATGGCAAGGTTTAGATCCCTGGAGCATGTGGCTCTGCGGTATTGGGATTTCTTTAAGTGGAACATGTCCAACAGCTCAGGTTTGACATGGCCTTGTATGTTAAGCAGAGATTGCCTCTGAGTAGACGATATGCCATAGAGTATAGCTGGAGTTTTTTTAGATGGTCAGCATATGACATCTGCTTTAGGCTGGTGATTCTTTTAGTGAGGTATTTCTGCGGCCTTTCCAGCTGTTGCAGATGTCTTGTGAGGTACATACCAAATGGGGCATTATACTCTACAATGGGTCTAATGAGGGATGAGTACAGTGGGACAATGACCTCCTTCTTTTTTCTGGATGAAAAGCCCTTAGTGATGAGGTGTGTCACATAGAAGGATTTCTTGACTGTTGTGGCGATGTGGTTATCAAAGGTGAGACCACTGTCCACCTGTGTCCCTAAGTCTCTCATCACACTTCGATGTTTAGTGTACTGCCACCTATGTGGTAATTCATGGGTACATGTTTTTTTTCCAAAGATGATAACTATACATTTCTTGGCATTAAGCTTGAGCCCATGGCTCTGGCACCAGGCATCTGTTTCTGTAAGGCCCTTTTGTAGAATATCCACATCATTTGGGGATTCAATAATGGCTCTCAGTTTGCAGTCATTTACGAACTTTGTTAGCCAAAGTCCCTCAGTGTTGGCCTGTACTTCAGAGAAGTAGATGCCAAACAAGAGTGGTCCCAGGACTGAACCCTGAGGTACTCCACTTGTCACTTGTCTGGAGCTGGAGTTGGAGTCAGCTATCTTTACAGTCTGGGTTCTGTCAGTAAGCCAGTTGGCAACCCATAGAGTAACGTAGGGATTTATGCCCAGCTTAGTAAGTTTATCTATAATTCCAGAGTGGGGGATGATGTTGAAGGCCTTGGCGAGGTCCAGATAGGCTGTGTGGACTGCCTTACCCTCATCCATGGCTCTGGAGACTGATTCGAAGAAATCAATCAAGAGACAATTTCGGCCCTTCACGAACCCAAACTGGGTGGGGTCCAGTGTTTGAAAGTTGCCAATGTCTTTCTTTATAAGTTCCATGATAATGCCTTCCATGCCCTTGCAGGTCAGGTTCGTCAGACTGATGGGACAGTAGTTCCTGGGATCCAAGTCACTTTCAACATAGGTCTGCCCAATCTAGATCTCAAAAAGGAAACAAATAATTGACTAGATTTTCTAAAGGCCTTGGACCTGTCCAAATAAAATCTCAAATGCATATGCTCATCCAAGCAATGCAGAAAGTATTCATTCTTGTTCCAAATATTGGTAAAAGAAGCTATTGAGATTATTCTCCAAAGCTACTTTTTAGCAATAAAAGAGGGATTCCTAAGGACAGAAACCCTATCTCTGTGGAAGGCCAAATAAGAAGGAGAGGAATCAAGAACATGTAACTCTGAAACCCTCTTAGCCAAAGTATCAGCCACCAAAAATAGTCTTCCAAGACAACAACTTCAAGTTGGAAGTAGAAGACAGTTCAAATGGAAGGCCTGCAAGGACCTACAACGCAAAAGGTAAATCTCATGGATGGCACAGATCATGAACTGGGAGAGGCAACAAAAAGGTACCTTTGAGGAAAGCCTTGGAAATCTTAACAGCTGCCAGAGGAACATCATCCCTGTGAACATGAAAGTTAGAAATAGTTGCCAACTGCACCTTAATCGTAGAAACACTAGAGCCTGAATGAAACGGCTCAGCAAGAAAAACTAGAATGGACTTTAAAAGAATGGACAAAGGATTGAACCCTTGAGATTCTGCCTAAAGCACAAAACCTCTCCATTTATTGGAATACACCTTCCTATTGCATGCTTTTGAGATGAAAATAAGATATGTACTATGCTCTCAGATAGCTTGGGATTCCTGGGCATGAAGAGAACTGGAGAAACCATGCAATTAACTTGAGGGACTGTAGACTGGGAGGATCCAAACCCGCTGGATGAGAAATCACATCCAGAATAAGATCTAGACCACAAGGGGTACTACAGACGAGGCCAAAAGAAGGGGGAACAACATCTGACGAAGCCAGAGGGGTGCTATGAGGATCACTGCCACTCTGCAGTGGGCTGCCTTCTCAAGAAATTTCACAGTCAGAGGAATTGGGGTATAAGCACATAGGAGTCTTGGGGGCCTAGCATATTGCAGAGTACCCCTGTAAGACTGCCCCTGAGGAGTGACTAAGGCATAACAGCTGCTGCATTTGGTGTTGGATGGAGAGAAGAAGATGTTGCAACACCAAGTCCCCCCAGCGCTGAAAAGTCTGAGCTGTTACATTTGAATTTAGGTACCACTCATGAGGAAGCAGAATGTTCCTGCTTAGGCTGCTGGCCAGAATGTTGAATTTCTGCAAGATGTGTGTTGTAACCAGAAGCTGCTAAGATGAAATTGCCCACTGCCAAACCCTCATGGCCTCTTGACAAGAGAATACAAATGTGTTCCCCTCTGCTTGTTGAGATAACAGACAACTGACATGTTGCCCATCTGTATTGAAACCACACAGCTGGGAAGGACATCCTGAAAGGGCTACAATGCAAGAAGCACATCCCCATCTCCAGTACTGATGTGGATATCGGCCTCCACAGAAGACCAGGACTCGAACCATCCTCCCAAACCGCCCAAGAAGGGAGGCGTCCATGGTGACTGTGGCCACAGGAAGGGAAAGGGCAAATGGTCTCCCACTGGTTACTAGGAGAGACTGCAACCACCATCAAACTTGATGGTGACACTTTTGTCAATTTTACTGGAAAGTCCATTGGATGAGTCAATAATGACCATTGAACCACCAGGAACCATAGCAGATCCCCTCACATGATATTTGGCTAGAGGGACTAACCTTATTGAAGCTACTATGTGGCCTAGGAGTTTCAAGACTGCATGATTCTGGAGGAACTAACACTGCCTGAGATCAAAGGCTGACCACTCTGGAGATTAGGAGCCTGTCAATTTGATGGACAGTAATCCAAGTGGCAAACTATTAACTCTAATGTCTGAACAGGTTGTAGACCCAACTTTGGGTAAATGACCATGATCCCTAAGCGGTCGCATAAATAAAGTAAAGAGTCCATGGCCGTGACAAGCGACAATCCTGTGGGGGCAGTGAGTAGCCAATCATCTAGGAAAGAGAAGCCCAGGAAACCTTGCTGCTGAAATCAGGCTGAGACCGCTTCCATGTACTTGGTGAAAACCCGGGGGGGGGGGGGTTAGACTGAACGGCAGGGCTCTGAATTGGTAGTGACTGGTTTTCAGACAGAAGTGCAGAAACCTCCTAGAGTGCCTCTTCATCTTGATATAATGGTAGGCATCCTTAAGGTCTAGCGAGCACATCCAATCATCCTTCCTCAACAAAGGTAGAATGAACTGTATTGTCACCATACAGAAATTAGTCTGTTTCATAAAAGGATTTAATTTGCTTAAATCCAGAATAGGCCTGATTGACTCATCATGAAGGGAAGGAGGTGGCTCTGGCTCTCCACATAGTTGACACATAGTTAGATCACTAGGTGTTCTCCTCATGGAGTTCACAATTAGCCCAACCCATGCTGTTATAATGCATTTGCACTATGTAGCCAAGGGAAATTTGGCATGCAGAGGTAATTGTGAGCTTGGAGGAGCCACTGATGGGGATGCTGCCAAGGAAAGAAGGTTTGCTGTCTGCCAGGACCAACAAGCTGACCTACTCTCTACCATTCATCTCTCACCAGAGAACTGAGGGCCAGTTGGTGTTCTCAAACAGGAACAAATTAGATGTAAGGCTCTCTTGAATTGCCCTAGAATTTCTGACTCCTGTTCTGTAGGAATAAATGGCCAAGCAGCATGAAGATAGGGGAGCCATTGGACAAGATTGTTGGGAGAGGCAAAAAAAAGGATACATCTCAAAGAATAACAATGAATCAGAAGTGCACCCCCATGTCCCTTTTACTTATGCACACTAACTCTAAGATTGCTGTATCTCATGGTAAGAAGAAGGCCCTGAGGAACTGTAACCTTGATCTTTAAATAACAAAACACAGGAATCCGACATTAGCAATTGCATTTAGAATGTCAGTCACTAATGTCTCATAATGAAGTCTGGCACTGGCACTGTTACATCAGTTTATTCAAGGTGAAGCTCCTGTGTGCATACTAAACAGGAAATGTCATTTTTTTTTACAATCAAATTTATAAGCGCTGGTAGTATTAAAATGCTGTTTTTTTGTTTTTGTTTTTTTTTTTTTTTGCTACAGCTTCTATATGTTAATCAAAGAGATGACTGGTTGTAGACATGCAAAACTGTCAAAACATAGACACGAAATGAGATACTAGAAGGAATGCAAAATAAAAAGCAATATCTTATTTGAAAAATAAATTTGCATTTTAATATGTTTGCTGTGATTTTTTTAAGTACAGGTGCACAGCAAGGCAGCAGCTAAAAGTGCCATAAAGAGACAGAGGCTCATTAAGCTATTAAGTTATATATTTGGCTTTTAAAATGGTCCATGTATGTCTGTTAAAAATTAGGATGCTGAATCCAGATAGCAAAATAAGGCACTGAATATTTTAAGGTAATTGGGTTGACAGGCTCCCAACTACTTTTGGGGTGGAGAGTTCATGAGCTGGCTATTAAAAAAACAGAAATGGCATCCGAATGCATGTTATCATGTACAGTATTACTAGACATCTCAGATGTTAAAATTCTGTAACCCCCCGCCCCCCAAATGTCTTTGATGAGCTAGTTTAGGGTATAGCCTAGCTTGCAGTGTGTAAGCCATAGTATACAAGTTCATTTTAAGAGGCAGCAGTCCATCCAACTCCAGTGTACAATGTTCCACCTTTAAACACATAAATAAAGTAAAAAGGACATGTTGGACTGAAGAAAGATTGCAACTGTGTTCAAGGTGATGAATCCTTGTTGTATATTAGTAGCTACTCTATTAAAGACCTCCAGTAACCATTTGAAATGTGGAGACTCACTTCAGCAAGTCCAATAACATGGAGACTGAGTGGCTAAAAAAAAAACAGGCTTACATATTTTAAGCCTGAGATGGCCATTTCTAGGAATATTTCCTTTTCTCCAAGTTTAGCTATCCACGAAGACTGAATGGCCAAAAAAATGGACTTACATATTTTAAGTCCAAGAAGGCAAGACCAGGTAGTTAGTATTTATTTACTGCATTTGTGTACTGGGATGGTCCAGCTGGACCTAAAATAAAACCCTTTTCAGTGGAGCCCTGGAGAGAAAAGCTCCACAGGAGAAAAATGCAAACAATTTGGAAAATAGAATTATCACAATTTTGTTAAAATTCTAAAAATGTCATCCAATTCAGTATGATTAAAATTTCAGTAGGATACAGTAATTTTAGAATAGTGTAAAACAATGTTTAGGGGAAAAGAAAAATAATGGTTGGTGGCAATTTTATTGAAAATGAAAAGGGTCAGACAGCAACAGATGTAAAGATAATCTATCATATTATGTCAATCATTTTTGTGCTAGACATACTATAATGCTAACAGGACTGATTGGGTACAAGGTATAGAAGGTTATCCTGAATAAGTCACAGACCCATCACAGGACACACATTCACATATTACACATACACGCACAGCATGTGCACACATGCACACACGCACTCTCACTTTCAACATTAGTAGGTCGCTGAACAGAAGCATACCTAAGGTTCATTAAGATGGTATTTGAACTGAAATTTAAAGCCTTTAGATGTGGGCATTTGCTTTAGAGGGAGAGGGATTGAAAATGAATAAGTAAGGGGATATGGAGAAGTGAAGTCCCTATATAAATTTCATTTTTGTGGTTAGTTTTTGTCTGAGAGGAAATGCAGGACTGTTTTCTTTACATTTGCAATCATGTTTTGGTTTACAGTGTGCAGTCAACTTTTTGCTTAGTTTATATACACATCATGAGAGTGAGTCTGTGTGTGTGTCTATGTACGGCTGTCATTCACTCTGTCTATTTGACTGCACATCGATGAAGTGAATGACGTAACACTGAATACATCTGGATAAAATAAGTTTAGGTTTGTGAAAATAATGCTAAAACTATCAAGTATTCTTTAAGTTTTGTCATGGGGACGGGAGCATTTGTACAAGTGTAGGTGGGTCAGGGTTAGAGTAAGAGTGAAGTAAGGGAATAGATTTATTGTTGTATGTCTGGTTGTCTTGTGTAGTGGTAGTGATATGGAAAGGGTTTTTCAAAGGTGAGGGACAAGCTTAGGGTCACGCATATCATTAAGGTAGTACATACCACCAAACAAGGGGGCAGATTCATTTTGTGGTTTGTGGTTTGTTATGTGAAATTTCTGACTGTATAACTGTAATCTGTAGTCTCATTACATCCCTAATCCCACAATCAGTAGATGTCAGAAATCTTACAAGCAGTAATTTAATCAAAGAAACTCTTTTACAGATAATAAATACATGTTAATTAGATACTCCACAGTCTCACCAATGAGCATGCTGCTGCAAAGGCACACTTCCTTATTTGTCTTCAGTTGGTATTGGACCCTCAGAAGTTCTCTGCATATGGAGCTGCTGCTGTTGCTATAGCCTAACCCAGTGCTTAGGGCATGATGGACGGCTGTAGTGGTGCACAGCTGTCCAAAAGCTCAGAATGTTTGATCATGGTCACTATGATAAGGACATTGCTCTTGCCCTGAGATGCAGAGACTTGAGAAAGCCAAGTCTGGGTATGTAGTAGTCACAGAATTCTGATGGTGTGAATAGCTTGTCCCAAGAAAAAAATATGTTTTTGATTACATAAAAATCTATGTTAAACATTTTGATATGCTTACCACAACTTTCCGCTTCTAACTAAGTAACAAACTACATTTGTAGGAATGCATGTATAGTAGTCTAAACCAGATTTCATGGAGAATGCAGCAGAATCCACCTTGCCTGTGAGATTGTTACATGACTAATCAGTAACAATATGACAGAGTGTAAATTCAGACTGTGTGTATTTTAAACACAAACAGCTACTTCTAGGAGTTGGCATGCATCAGAAGTGGAGCTAGTGAGTACTATAAATGTACTATTTCTAAATCTTTTTTTACAAGCCAAATGTTAGTTTAGACTCACTATTTTAGTAGCCACTTTACCTAAAAAGTTACTTTGCCCAAGATAAATCTTTTAGAAGAAAATTGATTACAATATAGTATTCTGCAGAAGGTAAATTAGCATTGTATGCATAAATCCAGATGTGTAGAGGATTGATCAGTATTTAATTCATAGGAATCAAAGGAAATCAAAAGAAATACAGGGCAAGTGTCATGTAAAAATCCACCCTTAGACCATACCTCCTTTATCAAGGAGGGCTAGTGCAGTCAAGCCAGGGTGAATTTGTGTATACTCATCAAATCATCTAGTTCCTGTATGAAGGAATATAATGTAACACACTGCTTGATTTGACATGGGAATCTCTTCCAGAGTTGAGGAAGGCTCCACTTAATAAAGCTATCTCACCACCATGTTTTATTTATTTGCAGATGAAAATTTAGATTCCTGTTTCTAGTATTTGTGGGACTATCTGATACAAGAGTTCCAGGAGCAGGCAAGGCATACATCTCCCCTCAAAAGTCTATAAGATACTGAATAAAGAGAAAGTGCATCCAGTCTTTTCTGTGGCTTGGTATTACCTCTCCCCAGTCTGACAACATTAAATAATCTGTATCTGAATGCATCTTATTGCAAATGTATCTTGTAACATTTCTAGGAGAACTGGCTCATATATATATAGAAACTGTAATTTATAAAATACTAGTGTCTAGCAGTTTTGTAATAAGTGAACAGGATGGCCACTGTAACTCAGATATTAGGACAGTACCATAGCACAGTATTTGGCATGCTGATTGTTTTCTTCTCTATCCTAAACAAGATGCTTGATAAGGTGCTTCCTAAACGATTCACGCTCTGTCTTTATGAGTCTGTCATGCTGTCCTGTACACAATGCAAAAATCCAGGTGGAATACAGTATCTGAAACACTCCACTGATGTGTTTTTTTTAACTTAATGAAAGCTTTCCATTAAGTCTGCCATCCTGTCATCATTGATAATCTCCATTATTTTGGATCCTGGCTCTGCTCACCTCATCCAGCTGTCAAAAGTACAGGACACTATGCAGTCCAAATGCCTTCTCACATCTTCTTCATTATTCCCTTAGATATGGACACTTCCCAAGGGCCCATTCTAAGACCCTTTATCTTATTTTGTATAGAACAAGACTAGTATCCATTCATGTATCTCACATGGCAACATACTTGTATATGCAGATGAGCTGTCATTTCCTTTACTACTGACAAATCTCTACTCATTACTTGTGTCCAAACTGGAGTTTTTCCCCATCAGTATTTCTGTTGTGAGGAAAAGGTCTCATATTAACAACACAAAACCACTGGAAGTAATGTCACTCTATACCCTAAACTCTGTTTTAAGGACATTCACCATTAAATTCTTTGTGATATTTATATGCATTTACTACACATTTATGTTCAGATTAACCAAATCTGCTGTACATTCTGTTGCCCTCAGCATAATTCTTTCATGACTTACCCATGCCCTACAATGTTTGAGTCTCTTCCTGTACCCTAGAGCACTGTATGCATATGCAGCTGGTGTGTTTGTACAGTTCTGTCCCTCTAGAACCCATTACAGAGGTCCGTGCATGCAGCTTCAGTGGTTCTTCCTTTCATACAGTCCTGTGCTCTTATTTTCACAGTCCTCCATTGCATGAGCTCTGCTTACGTCTTTACCCTTTTTAACTCTACCTCTGCTCCTTTCCCCAGTTATCTAAATCTTACCTACCCACACCACTCAGTTGGTATCAATCTACCATCACTATCTTTAAGGACACCTTCTGGGGATGCAGGTGATGCCTGCTCATTCCTGGATCTTGCTTATAATAACATTATTCTAAATCACATCCTGGATCTCTGAATTTATGAATATGCGTGCTAGACTCCTCTGTTGCTCTGTGTAATAAGTGTATACAGTAAACTTATCTTATCACACTTAAAGCACTATTGTCTTTAGTCATATGATATGCAAAATCATACTAAATGTGACACTTTTTTTTGCTAGTTTGCACATTGTAATTGTGTTTAATATAAAATTGTGTATATGCTACATATAGTTCTATCCTTATGCTCACTTCACATCGTTTCTCATCTTTGTATAACTCCCCATTTACTTTTGAAGAGAGGCAATCACTCTCTCTGTAGTTCATTTAATTACCAAAATGAAGTAATACAATTTTGAAGGTATCCAGATAAACAACAGGACCTGCATTGGTTTGAACATTGGTCTTGTTAGTGCATAACATAATGATTTTCTGTGCATTTTTCTAGTTTTCTGTAAGTTGCATTTCTCAAGTTTCTAAAGTAATTAGCATTATTAAATAATATCAGAAATGTACAAGATCATATGGTGTTCTGCTTACCTTACTAGTAGTGATCCAGAAAGCAGGCTGAAATTTCTCTGCTCTTGCTGAAATGTATAGCTTCTTTATGTGTCTCGCTCCCTTTATTTGTTTCTCCTGCAGGTGGAGAGCAATCCTGAACTAATCCTGTATTACATATTATTAATCTTAGAAAGGTTTTCCTGTATCAGCAGAGGTGATCAATCTGCTCATAACAGAAACAGAAGCGCTGAGAAATCTAAATATAAGCTGTGAGGGCTATGATATAACAGTATTTGGTGTGTGTGTGTGTGTGTGTGTGTGTCCATTTAAACTAAATAGTTTGTCATCATAACAAATATGTAAAAAAAGAACATGCAAATGAATATATTTAAATATGTATAAATCTAAAAACAAACAAGGAAGCCCCAATTCCCATCAGACCCCAGCACTGATCTAAAGTGCGGGGAATATACCTTCTCCTGGCTTGATTCATCTGCTTTAGACCAGCTGCCTTTCTCAGTCCATAAAACTATAACTTTTGCTTCTTTCATCAAGAAACCCTTTTTATCTAAACCATAGGAACACATTTGACTGCTTTCTGCTTTTCAGAGTGTACAGTAAGTCCCCTACATTGCTTTTACATTCTCTGACCATACATAACTATGTTTGACTCAATAGGGGGTCTGCTTCATTTCAAATGAATGCATTTGGACTGTTTGTCAGAGAACACTGATTATGTCCTTCCTCACCCTGAACATATTATGTCAATCCTTTTTGTGCTAGACATAATATAATTCTAATAGGACTGACAGGGATCAAGGTATAGAAGGTCATCCTGAATAAGTCACAGACCCATCACAGGACACATTCACATATTACAGTCACATACACACACAGCATGCGCACACATGCACACACACGCACTCTCACTTTCAACATTGTACATATTCCTAAAGGCAATTTGAAGGAAAATTAAATTCACCTGTGGCACACTTTTGGGCTGTAGGAGAAATTAGAGCAGTGAAAATCCATGTGAACAGAGGGAGAACATAAAGCTTTTCTCACAGAAATCATCTCATCTGAAAGACAAACTGGAGAACCAAGCACTGTGAGACCGGAAGACAGACTGGTGTGCCACTGTGTCACCCTTCGTGAATTCAGTGTGAACTAATAATAAATAACCCCTACACTTTGCCAACTATAGAAAACCGTCCACTAATACATGAGGTGACTAAGTTTCATTCTCAAAGAGATATGCATTTTATTCTATTATCCAGCATGACTGACTGTAGGACCAGCTAAGCCACTGAATATGTAAGCTTTTCAAGGTCAGAAGGTTCGTAATAGTATCTGTTTCTTCAACCAAGAATTAGAAAGACACAAATGTGGAACTTGTCAGCAAGTATAGTAAGAGGAGATAACCCTACTTCTCCTTTTGTGACCAGCTGTCGCAACAGAAGTGTGACTGATTTCTGGCTAACCTCCTTGTCCACACTTTCTTATGAATATGGTTCTCTTCCAATATTTCTAACGAAACCATCATCATGGGAGACACTAACATCAATTGGTCCACCATTCAATCCCATACCCCCTCCATTAACATCAACCTGTATAACTTCACTCAACTCATCAACTCCACTACTAGGCCCTCTAAAGACTTCTCTTCTGGCAGTACTTTAGATTGGATATTAGTCTCTCACCCCCACAATTACCCTGATAGTGGAATTCTTCCTGACTCCGTAAGCGACCACCTTCCCATCTTTGCCACACGCCTCTCTTCTTCCCTACAAGTTTCTCATAACTACATCACTTTCAGAGACCAAAAAAACTTCAACCCAGAAGCCTTCTCTAACTCCCTAAAATGCCTTAACTGGTACCCACTAAAAACTCTTTCTCTAGAAAGTGCTATCACTCACTTTAATTCCACTTTCTTAAACCTGTTAAATACACATGCTCCCTTAAAAACCAGAAGAATAAAAACCAAAACTACCCCTTGGCTAACTAAAAATACGCTAACAACCATGCGACTAAGAGATAAAGCCTGGGCACGCTATCTGAAGCACAAATCTCCCACTACTCTTAATGACTACAAAACTCTTCGTAACTCAGTAAAAAAGCTTATCACTGCAGACCGACACAACTATTACTCTTCTCTTCAAAGTAAATACAAAACTGACCCACAAAACTTCTGGAGAGGTATAACCTCTCTCTTAAAACCCGGTACAACTGAAAACCCAAACCCCAACCCAAGCGTACAAGACAATGACCTTGCCACCGAGTTTAACTCCTTTTTCACTGACTGCATTTCCAAACTAACCTCTTCCTTCTCCTCCAACAATCCACCTCCAACTCACCCCCCTACTCCTCCCCCTGCTCCACTCTGTCATCCTACTACCTCCCAACCACTTAAATTCTCCCTGGAACCAATCCCTAGTTCCACTATCAAAAAACTCCTGAAAAAGCAAAAACCTTGCACCAATGCCCCCGATAACATCTCCTCACACTTCCTCAGTATAGCTGCAGATGCTATCGCCCTGCCAATTAGTATCCTAATCAACCGCTCCATCCAAGAAAGTCACGTTCCTCAAATCTGGAAAAAGGCTTATATAATTCCCTGCCATAAAGGAGGAAATAATACTAGCATTACCAACTTCTGCCCCATTGCTATCCTCTCTCCTATTTCAAAAATTCGAGAGAAATGTATTCACCTTCAACTCCTCCCCTACTTACTAGACAAGAACCTACTAACTTCTACTCAACACGGCTTCCGTCCCAATCACAGCACTATGACAGCCCTCCTATCATTCCTCGAAAATGTGAACAAGGCTAGAGACTCTGGCCTCACTGTATCTACCATTCTACTTGATCTCTCCAAAGCTTTTGACACTATCTCCCATAACTTACTTCTAACTAAACTCTCCAAGCTAAACCTTTCACCTTCTGCTCTAAATTGGTTCACCAGCTATCTCTCAGACAGGCATCAAGCTGTTAAGTGGAAAAAATCCATCTCCTCTTTCCTTAAGAGCCGCACAGGTGTTCCACAAGGTTCCATATTAGGACCCCTTCTCTTTAATATCTTTGTAAATGACTACTATCACTCTATCCCCTATGCTAACATCATCCAATATGCAGATGATTCTACAATCATCTGTGCTTCATCTTCCATTTCAACTCTCCAAAAGCTGACTCAAGATGCCTTCTCCACCACAGAACAGTGGATGAAAGACAACCATCTTGCACTTAATGCAGCTAAATCAAAGCTAATGATATTCACCCCCTCTAAAACCAACACACTGGATCAACAACCATTCTCCATCACCAGTCAAAATAATAACCCACTTGAACTGGTAACTGAAGCCAAGCTTCTAGGAGTCCAAATTGATAATAACCTTACTTTCAAGTCCCAAACATTAAAAAAAACACCAAAAACTAGGCCTGCTGTATCGTCACAAACAATTCCTCTCACCTACTACCAAACTCACTCTCTCTCTATCACATTTCTCTTACCCTCCCTCCTTTATGGTGCCCCTCTTTTAACTAATCTACAATCATCTCTCAAAACAAAACTTTCAACCTGTTATAATAAAATAGCCAAATTTTCCACTAGCAATAAATCTTCAACCCATCACTGTGTACCACTCCACAAACTAAATTGGCTTGAACTTCCCAACTACCTCTCCTACACTCAACTAACATATGCACACAAACTCATTTTTCAACCATCCCTCTGTCCCTCCCTGTCCACTACCTTTAAAATTCACCATACTGAAAGACTTCTTAGATCTACTAATCAAAATATAATAGAAGTCTATAGACCCCATTGCCCCCCAGGACAAAACCTCCTCTCCTTTTCACTAGCACGCCTATGGAACTCCCTCCCACCCTCCATTCGTACCATCACTAGCCTTCCTACCTTTAAAAAATCACTCCACTCCTACCTATCATCCACATGGGAATGCTCCTGCTCCTACCCCACATAATCTTTCTATACTCTCTACTGTACTCCCCCTTTTACTCTCTCTACCTCAGACAGTAATCTATTCCTTAATAGTTCCTATCCTCCTGAAAGCCTTATGCATCTATCTACTCACTTCCTTATCCTTGTGCCTATGATATAATTTGATTTCAACTTTAATATGTTTTATTATTTGATTCTATTAATGCTTAACTTTACTCATTGTAATCACTGTTCCTCGTGATGTCATGTACAATAATTTGGATGTAAATCTCTATAATATGTAAACTGCATATAACTCTCTATAATATGTAATCTGTAATGGAGCTTTTCTCCCCAGGACTCCACTGAAAATGGGTTCTCTTGGCCCAATGGACTATCCTGGTTAACCAACAGCAAATAAATAAATAAATAAATAAATAAATAAATAAATATGTCAAGCCTATCTCATGCATGCCTATATTTCATGTTTTTCCTCTTAACTTAGCTACATGGCACAGAGGTATGGCACCCTGACTGTGACCCAGGTGACCAGGTTTCGAAGAGTGGCTTCATCACTAGTAGCCAGACAGGGAGAGAGGAATGAAGAACCACAGCTCATTTACCTCTTCAAGTAAGGAGAGGATTGTGAGTGCTTGGAGAGTGGAGAGGGAAGTGTAATTTCCCCATTGGAGACTGAGGAAACAATTTCCTGTGCTTCAGAGAAGGGGTCATGATGGGTTGCTTGCTGACAATCTCCCTTGTGGAAGTAAAGGATGACTTGCTTGAATAATACATTGCATGGACTTCTTTATCTGCTAACCTAGGCATGCACATGAGGAGATAAGGTTAAAGGAAAAAAACTCAAGCACCCTTGACGGATGTCTGAATAATGTCCCCTCCTAGTTGACCTCTGTCCCGGTGTTTGGGAGCAACTGGATCAATTGGCCTGGGCGGCTGATGATCAACAGGCAGCAGGGCAAAAAGTGCAAAAAATGTGTTTGTATCTCTGACAGAAGACAGTTTTAGCTTTCTCGTTACCTATAATTATTTATGTAACTAAGTCCTTACTACACCCTGATAAACCCCTCTCTGCCTTTACTGCCTGGCATCTATTCTTGTATTACCTATGATTTCCTCATAAACAGATTATTTGATGTGCTTATTCTATCAGGATATGCATGTTGTCATTGCTCAGTCTCTGGATACAGGTTATTTGCTGCAACCTTCAGAAATGTATCTTTTTTTCTACAACAGCCTCTACCTTCTATTCAAAGTTCCTGGTTGAAGACTCCAGAGCTTGATGCAGTTTCCCAAATGCATAGTGGAGAACAGGTAGCCTGCATTAGTAGCATAGAGAGATAAAGCCTTGACCATGGCTTAGGTGACCTGAGTTTAATCAGTAGTTTAGATGTTTGATGGCACAGACAGCCACATTCCTCAGAAGAAAGAGGTGGGTGGTGTAGTGTGTGTGCTGGGGGCAGGCTTTGGCTCTCCAAGACACTGCTTGGCAGTAGTCTTCATTAACAGACATGAAGAAGAGTGCACTCACATCAGGGAGGCATAGTGAGTTCCAGTGGTGATGTAGGTATTTCATCTGTCTACCCAGTAGTGGGGTTAGGGCCATAAAATGCCCTCAGTTACTGGGATACTGGTAAAGACACAAGGAATCATCAGAGTCACAGCTGTCTGTATAACCTCTTCCCGCAGCAGTTCTAGCCCTTGTACAAGACTTGGTATGTCCCTTTTATGGGGAAATGAATGGACTTAGTCTGATATGGGAAGAAATCATGGTCAATAGGCACAGGGAGAAAAAGAGATAGTGTAGGGAGTGGTTTGCACTTATTTATGAATCCCAAAACACTGACACTAACACAAAAGCATGTGTATGGGTGGTCTGCCCATCTATAGGCAGGAGCAATACAACATTCCTGTGCAGCAATGGACACATCACTGTAACCCCCATGAGTAGCAAAATAAGTACTTTGTTCACCTCACCAACATGTGGAGCTACCATGGAAGATACAGTGTGGTCCTGATCCCCTTAATGATAGGCTAGGAAGTGAGGCATGCAAAGCTGGCATCAGCTGAGCATCTTTGATGTGCATTTCCCTCATATGTCATTCAGCAAGTTGTTGTAGTAATGTCAACATCATGAGGGAGGATAAGAGTATAATCATTGTTGGGCAGTCATGAATTCAGCCACCATTGTTGTATGGTATAGCACAGGAGGACAGAGAACCTGTGGAAAGCAAGGTCTTGTATGGTATTGACCTTGGAAACATAACTCTACACACACACACACACACACACACACACACACACACACACACACACACACACACACACACACACACACACACACACACACACACACACACACACACCGCTGTAATCAGGAAGTTGTTTCAGATAGTGTAGATGCTGGTGTTACAATGGCCCATGATGCTGTGCTGACAGTGGATCCAACCATTATCCTCAGCAAACTGCACAAAGATGTGTGAGTGTCAAAAGTTCCACACCTGTTCATGTGGCAATGTTTTGTTCCCAGGGTCATGACTGCTCCACCCCCACATACACCCAATTAGGTCTACTGATGGTCCCTAATTGCCAAACATGCACTCTACTAAACATGTGCAATATGGGTTTACTAGGAAGCATCCATGCCTGTATCTTGTGACCAGTCAGTAATGTTTGCACTACCAACAGATGTTGTAGACACATCCTTTGTGAACACAGTCTGTGTTTCCCCCAACAGTGGTGTTTTATACCAGGACTATCACACTATCAGAAGCTCTACCCCTCTCACCACTCTGTGCAACATGGTGGCAGATATGATGCAGCAGTTTCCGGTGGCATAGCCACATCTTGGGACAGAGTTACTGCAGAGCATCTCACCAACTGTACAGCCTTCTAGAGTAATGGATTCTACTTGACAAATAGATGACTGAATATGCTGCCTCATACTACATAACTGTGCAGTGTAATATGTTTTTGTGTAGCATCCTTATTGAATGTGGCACTCTGTGTAGGCATGGAGAAAGATAAGGCCAAAGTACTTCATGGCTCACCTACTGTTTTGCCTGTCTGGACACTAGATGATACCTGTGGCCAAAGGGAAACACATATTACAGCCAAAAGTATGATAAACTGTAAACCACAAAATGGAGTGAGATAGTCCTAACTGAGTACCCACAGACACATTGTAGTGGTGGTTGTTCTGCAAACCTCCGACAGAAGACTAGTCCTGCTTAATGTCACTGAGTCACTCACTGTGTTCAGCCATGTAAATACAACTATAATCATAGTAGTTATATATGTCCACTAAGGTGAACAAATCCATCAGTACTGTCTGACAACTCACTTCCTGCAGTTACCTCCCATGGAAGTGAGAGTCACTGTAGTGTCCTACCACCATTCTGTTGTTGCCTGCCACCAATATCCTTTTTTGTTGGTAAGCTGCCTTCCCTTTTCCTTGCCTTATATCACAGGTCATTTACCCTGCTTGAACATATGTAAAGTAGCAGTGACAACCTCCACTTTCATCATACAGGTTCCTCATTATCTGTCCACGTGGGCCATACTGCCTCCCTTGATAAGTGGCTACACACTTTGTTTCTGTGCCGCCTAAATCATCACTGTTGTATCCACCTTGATGAACTTAAGATAAAAAAAAAACTTTCAGTCCAGAAGAAAATGATAAAGGGAAGACCTGCTTGATTTAATAGAAATAAACAAACATATTAAGACAGATAAAAGAAACAGATTACAGAAAATAAATATGACCCAAAATGTTAGAAGACAGATGAATCAATGATAAGATTGTTAGGCGAAATTCATGTGAAGCATAAATAAATAGGATACACTACTGAGCAGCTAAACTAATAACAGGTAAAATGTTACCACAATAACGCAGAGTAACAAGAAAAGAAGGGAACAAGCAGAACAGCATCATTGAAGAAGCAAACAGAAAACTATAAAGCAACTAAGACAAGAAGTATCACTGTCAAAAGAATATAGAAAAGGGAGCAGATCTCAAAACATTTAAAAGTATAGATGTGGTAAAATCAACACATAATACTAAAACAGATTTGGATTTCTTATACACTATTTCCAATGTTTGTTTGTCTTTCGGCTTTTCCCAGTTAGGGATCGCCACAGCGGAACTCCAGTCCGCTAATGATTGGCAGTAGATTTTCACGAACGCCGAGGTGCCAGCTCGACGTTCAACCTTCCACGAAGGCAGGCCCATTTACGCATGTCTTTCGAACACCCACTCAACTGCAGGGAGGACATGCAGACTCCACACAAAAGGCACTGCCCACAATCTAGCCGAGAATCGAATGGGAGAACCTCTTGCTGTGAGGCAACAACGCTACCTCTGCACCAGTAAACTAAAAATATCAGTAAAAGCAGGAAAAACTTAGAAGGCATGCAGATAAATACAAAGGAAAAATGCAAATTAAGCAGTTCATTCATGGCCCAGGAAAGACTGAAGGCTTTGTCACTCTACTTTGTTTCATATAAACTACTTAGGGGTGATTTGTGCTTTGCTTATATGACTATAAAGGATCCAGTATTTCAAGAACTCTTATACCTCAATAAATTAAACAATTCAGCTGACACCATGTTCAGAGACCTAATTCTACTCCAACAAATAAATAAGACTAGGAGATAGATTTACTATGGAGCACCTACGCATTCTCTGGAACAAACACACTATCTAAATAAAGAAAGCAGTGTGGCACACTGTCTGCCTTTCAAAATGAGAAAGACAACTGGGTGGGTATTGACAGCATGTACTCATTCTCTATAACAAACCTCTCTCCAAATAAAGCTATGTGACACACTGCCTTTAAAAAAGAGATGGACAACTGGATGAGTATTCACAAATTCACCCCTGCTATGACTGGCCTGGTTCTCCTTGGGTATTGGCGATACAAAAATGGCCTTTCAGCTTGGTTGCCTTGCAACACCTATCACCCTATGATCCTATGACCAAAAAAGGTTTTACAGAGCATTGTGAAATAAAGCAAAAGCAATAGAAACACCACCAAATAAGAAGTAATAGGGACGTCCAAGATAGCTGCATACTGATCAACAAGTTGATTAACTCTCCCCCAGTGCGAAAAATGCAACTGTGAAAACAAGCCAGTTTAACCTATTAATCTGGGGAAAATTCAGTTACTTGCTAGTAATTACACCACTTGCATGCCAGGAAAGAAGAAATTTGAAGAAAGTAAGAGGAATTCAATCAGAAAAGGAAAAGAAAAGCTCGAACTGAAAAGAATCTTGCAGCTGTTCAGCAAAAAAGCAGCTCAAGTTTTGGCTTAGGTACAGGAGATGGTTTCCAGTAATTAAGGGGAAAAAGTAAGTCATAGGAACATAAGATCATAGGGTCATTGAATCATAAGAGGTTACTAGGCTAATGCCCTTAGTGACTTTTTAAGCCTAATCATTCATACTCCAATTTCCCCAGTTATCAGTGTTGATGGGGTAAAATAGCTTTGGTATATTCCTGTGCCTTAGGGCATTTACAAAATGCCCCTGTCCATAAGGGCCACAGGCAAGAAGCCATTGGTGAATTTGTGATTTCCCATCCATTGGACCAAACTGCATTTGAATAGGCTTAGAGAAGAGCTCTGTTTCACATGAATGGTGAGTCTGTTGCAGAACAGAGAAGGGGTAATCTCTGAGACACTTACCTGTACCTGCAACATGTTTTGCTTATGTCATAGACAAGGTTTAGATTCTTAGATTGGGTAATCCTAGTGCTGCTTGTTTTGCAAATGTGTAGCAGGTCTGTCAAGGCTGGATCAGAGAATGCCTTGTAAGTTAGGCATAGATCACCCCTCAGTAGTCTGTAGGAGACTGGTTACAGGGACAGAACTTTGAGGCAGTCTGCATAGGACGTATTAGGTTTTAGGCCATTGTTCTGGCACCAGTTTGTGTCAGAACCTCCTGGAGGATATCCACATCTTTGGGGGATTCAGTGATTGCACCCAGCATGCAGTCATCAGTAATTTGGTCAGTCAAATGCCCTCTACATTTGCTTTGACTTCAGAGAGGTATATACCAAACAGGAGAGGTCTCAGTACCAACATCTGTGGGATATCACTAGTAACAGGCCTCTTGGTGGAAGTGAATTCCCCCAGCCTAACTTCACGTGACCTATCTGTGAGATATTTGGCTATCCATTGAGTGACATATGGATTTATGTCTAAATTTGTGAGTTTCTCTATAATCCCTGAGTGAGGTATTTTGTCAAATGCCTTTGCCAGTTCAAGGTAGGCAGTATGTAGCATTTTGCCCTCATCCATGGCTGTAGTGACCTTCTTGAAGAAGTCCACCAAGTTTAGTAAGCATGACCTGTCCTTAATGAAACTGAACTGGGGTGAGCCCAGTTTTTGAAGATTTTCTTTGTTTTTGTTCATCAGGTTACAATGATTCTTTCCATGGCCTTGTATATAAAACCTGTACTTTCCTGGCTCTGTTGATGGTCCCCCTTTGTGTAGAGGCATGACTGTTGCAATCCTTCATTCCCTAGGGATGAAGCCTGTCTGGAGGCTGTGGTTAGACAGAGATTTCTTTGGGCCTAACAGTATATTATCAGGACTCAATCATGCAGTGTAGCTCTGGGTAGTGCAGCAATAACTTGTTCTTTAGTGACAGCTGTGGGAGAAATGGTAGAGGGTATTTCCTGGGGGGGGACTGGGGGTGATAGGGGAGTGAAATTAGAGCTAAATTTATTGGTCAGCAAATTTGTTATATCCCCCAGTTCGGCACACATTTGGGTATTCCCTTAAGGTTGCATACATAACTGAAAATGTTTTACGGTTATCTTTAGCCTGGGAGGCTACTTGTGCCTCAAAGATGGCTTTAGTAGACTTGATTAGTCCCCTGAGTTGCTTGTTGAGACTGATATGGGAGTGTTTTGTCTTTTGGGCATAGCCCTTCCTATTTTTGGACAGAATGTTCTTTCTTTTGTTGTATAGCCTATTTATACTGTAGGGCCACCAATGGGGCTTGTTTTTGGAGTTTGTCCTATATTTATTTCAGTTTGGTACTGCTGTTTCATGTAGTTATTATCTACATGCTTTTACAGGGTTTCCGTAAACACTTCCACAAAGGTCACTGTATTCTCTGAGTTGGGGGGGGCTTGAAATTTAGCTATGCCATCACAGTAGGAAGTAGTTAGCCTTAG
The DNA here is from genome assembly GCF_019279795.1 of Protopterus annectens. Lineage (NCBI taxonomy): Eukaryota > Metazoa > Chordata > Ceratodontiformes > Protopteridae > Protopterus > Protopterus annectens. The sequence continues at coordinate 327,858,873 of NC_056738.1, forward strand.
AAAATGTCTTAAAGGTTCTGGGATTTGCTACAATTTCAGCCTTTATATTTATTTCAAGGGTGACTGTTTTGTGATCTGACCTGACCAGTGAGGCCATTACAGAAGGGAGAGGGTGTAACATTCCCTCATATTTATGAGTAGCAGATCCAGGATATTTTTACCCCTAGTAGGTGTACAGACTAGCTGTTCCAGGGTGTTTGCATTGACAAGATCCATGAATCTTTGAGCCTGCATGTTAGTAGTTGTGTATGTATCCCAGTTTATGGTAAGATAGTTGAAATTACCCATTAATATGTTGCTTGTATGCATTTTGAGTGACTCCATTACATTCAAGCATGTGGTATGGTTATCCTGGGTCATAGATGGGGACATATAGCTAGTAAGGCTATAGTATGGGACTTTACCTAAGGTTAGTCGGACATGGAGTAGCTCAAGCATGTCATATTGCTTGACCAATCTTGAAGTGTGCTTATTTTTATGTAGCTTGACACATGTCCACCTCTTGTCCTTTTTGTTAAGTAGCTGATCTAAATGAGAGGAAGGCATTATAGCCTTGTACTGCTGGTGTACCTTTCACATCTTTAAACCATGTCTCATTAATTACACAGCTATCAACAGTCTCCATGGTGAAGAGCACTTCCGGGAAGTGGAACTTCTTGTTGAGACTCCTAGCACTTAGCAGTAATACCTTTAGTTTATCTTGCATATAATTTAGAATATTGGAAGGTTTATCAGATTGGCATTGCCTAAAAAAGGTATTATAGGGATGGATAATGTTTGGCCAATATCTGAAAGCCTAGTGGGAATAGGTACAGGCCATCCCTGTCAAAGCAGTGTGGTCTGTCGATCATGTCTTCCCAAGCTGACAAACACTGGCGTCCCATAGAATGACATCAGTAACTAAGCCAATTGTTGAAGTCAATCATCTTCTGTTTATGCTGTGGTATCATCCTTAGAGAAGGTATAATGCTGCTCAATTCTAGGATCATACCTGCCTGGGATAAATAATCTGAAATCTCTACCATGTCTTCTTTATATAGTCTGGTGAGATACATCTTAGGTCACTAACACCCACATGGACTATGACAGAGTCTTACTGGTACTTTTGGTTCAATGTCCTGAGCACACGTGTGATATGGCAGATCTTTGCTCCTGATAGGCAACTGTCCGTGACTGTCACCTTGCTCAGGCATGTGAAGGGGGCATCAGTATGTCTCACAAAAGAGTCTCCAATGACCACTATATTGGATTGTGTAGCAATTTGTCTTAAGGACTTAGAGGCTGAGACATTAGGAGATGTAGTTGTATGTGTCCTAGGGAGTGTTGTCTTTGTAGAGTGTTTGGGAGATTGCTGGGGAAGTGTATGGAAGGCCTTTGAGGTTTGGGTAGATTGCCTTTAAGAGCCTCAACATATGTGAGTTTATGTGTCTGCTCTATTATAGGTATAGTGTGTGTGTGTGTGTGTGTGTGTGTGTGTGTGTTACTAGCAACCTTTTTGGAGAAATCACTATCTGCATACGACAGCATTGCCTCCAAAGACATAGTATAATTACATCTCTCGCATAATGTGTCAGTCTGCTTAAGAATAAGGTGGCTGTCAGTAAACAATGAGACAGTTGCTACATTGTCTCAGGATGCCTATTTCCACCAGGCTGGCTACAGAGACAGTAGAAAAGTGCACATCCATGGCTGTGGATCCTCTTCTTTATGATCTAAGAGGGACAGTGCAATCAGCATTTGGAGTTGTTGGGCTTGGGGGAGAGGTCTGGGATTGATCTAAAACAACACTCAAGGTAATGCTTCTCAGTGAGAAACCTAGCTATTCTACACTCAGCTAGTTACTTGAGAAAATATCACAGGAAGTTTTATATGCAAAATTACAACTCTGGGTGTCTGTGTCTATGCAGGGCACTGCCATCCACTCCTGCACAGCTCAGCACAGGTATAGGAAATGAGTTAGAGAGGAATTCAATCAGTAAACAGTAAAAATGCAGGATAAGTGCATGTATGAGGCTCATATCCTGTAGCAAATAACAATGCTCTTATTATTGTGAGTGATACTACAAGATTAGACTTAGGTCCCTAGACCAAGTAAAATGCAAGTAAAAAATGCAGTAGAAATGTAATAAATGGAGCTCAGATCTTGCAGCAATTCACAATTATCTCACTAGTATGAGTTATGCTACAAGACTAAGGCTCCTGGACCAAGTAAAATACAAACAGGTAAAAAAGCAGTGGAAATGAAATAAATGAGGTTAAACTCTTACAGCAACTCACAATTTTCTCACTACTGTGAGGGATGCTACAAGACTATGGTCCCAGACCAAGTTAAAAATTCAAACATTTGACTTTTGGTTAAAACAAGAAAAATACAGAAAAGAACAATACACAGTTCAGATTAACACATGCTGAATATTGCAGTGTGCACTAGCTGAAGTGGGATGATATGAAACAGAGGCTAACTCAAACTTTAAGAGTATAACATGAGAGCTTTATCAATTTGAGCTATTAGTATCTAGTAGAAATAGCACTGGGAGGGGCTTGCAATCTCTAATTAAAGTAGGGGCAGGCAGCTAAAAGCCATCGGGCCAGATTCAGGAAGCCTCTGTGTAAGAGTTATAACTCTTACACGGAGGCTGCAGTTAAACTGTGTGATGTCAGCATGTCATGCATATGCATGAGGTGCATGAGGCATGCTGAATCACACTAGTAACTCTTACACGGTCCGTGTAAGAGAGTAGGGGGCGTGTCTGTAGGCTAAGCTCTGCAAGTGGACACACCCCCGGAAGACTAGAATGGCTGAAAGTAAACAGCCACGAGAAAGGCCATGAAAATGTGAATAAACACACTATACAACACATGCCCCGACTGGCCATCAGTGTATAAAGTGAAGAGATGTCATAAAATTAAATTAAAACCTTTTTTTTTTTTTTTGTTAAACCCCGTAAATGTTTGCTACTGTGTGCTTGGTGTGCTACTAAGCGCAATCACAGTTAGCAGTCAGTGGAAAAGGATATAAGAACTAAATATGCAAAGTAAGCCAAGAAATAATAGCTTAGCGGTAGAGTAGCCGCCCTAAGAGTAGGCAGGCAGGGTTCGAGCCCCTACAACAACCTTTTTTTTTTGTAAATAAGCACTAAAAAGCCCCCTGACAGTATTGTACAAATGTAAATGTATTCCCTTTTGTAAAATGGAATGAAATAGAGCATTTTGAAGTAACATAAGAAGAAAAATAGTCAGAAATGTACTGATAGCTAAGCTGCCGTGAGACAGAGTGCCCGTAGCTGAGTAGTGTTTAAAAAGCTGCAAACTGCGTGCCCGTTGCCAAGCAGCAGGTAAACAGGCTGAAACTGTGTGCAATTAGCTGAACATGTGTGTCACTTGCCAATTAAGATTTATCCCAGCGCACACCGTTTGCGCCGCTCCCACAGGCTAACTGCCAGTGCGCATGCGTTACCTCAGCAAAAGCGCAGAACAGGTTTAAAGTGCTTAAAAGTGCTTTTGGCATGTTTGATTGACAGGTCCTCAACTCATTTCTGTCAGGAAAAGCAAAAATCAGTTGCCAGATTCAAACCCAGGATACCATGCACTACAGACAAGGAACTAAACCACCAAGCCATGACAGCAATACCTAGAAATGCAGAAATAGCATATATATGGGATAAAACCCAGAATGGAGCATGAGAAAGCATTTTCAGTGAAGTAGATACAATTCCAAAACGGCCAATCAGAGAAATGTGCGGGAAAAGCGGCATATATAAGCCCCATAGGCGGGAATACACAGCATAACTGATTGTAGAACAGACTTGCAGTCAGCATGAGTGGAGTAGGTGAGGGACGTTGCTTTCGAGCACAGCGTTGGGGCGTTGAGGAGTCCAGATACATGGTCTGGCTCCTTGTCCATAATCACGAGGCCCAACTCATGCAGGGCCAGGTCTCATGGGGAGTATATAGGGCAGAGGCGTGGGACCAGTTGGCTCGTGATCTGACCAGTGCTACTGGCATTCCACGCACTGGTGAGCAGGTCCGTCACCACCATGCGGACCTGAAGAGACGCAAGCAGGACCAATTGAACCGTTGGATCCAGGAGGCCCGGCAAATGCCCAACGCCCACTACTGAGTAAGTCACATTTTACCCATGTATGTAAGGATTTCAACCAGCTGATACCATGGAGATGTGTAGTCCAATATTATTCCCTTTGTATTACAGCTGCAGGTGTCCGCTCTGCGAATCGTGAGATGCACGCCAGAAGGCTGGTGCTGCGCCACCATGCAGGTTAGTAACCCCACCCAGTACTTGTAAATAAATATTATTATGTACCATGTATCAGAACAGTGCAGTGTATTGATTAAAAGTAATATAATGTGCAAGCAGGAATTGAAAGTCTGCAGGTATGGCTGCAACAAGTTCATCAGTATGCAAGTGTAACTGGAAATATAATTGATAGAATTAAACAGTGCTGTAATACAGATGTCCCATCATTAATTAAATATACTGTAACCTGCAGTAGTCTCAAGAGTACAGCTTCAGAATCTGAGGTAGTCACATGTGAGATATATCCCTGTTCAAATGCTGAATCATGACAGAAGTGAGGCTGTTGGAAAGTGTTTGAATCACCACAGGTCTAATATGTGAACAAAGCCTAGAAGTACCAACCTGAACTGTGAAGTTGCAGAATGTCTGAGAGTGACAGAAAGGCTCATGTATGAATAAATAAAGTAGTAATAACCCCTGAATATATAAGCCTCAGTGTGTTTTACAGAACTAAATGCATGTGGGAAGTACAAATTAACATCCCAAACTGATTTCAGTGTGTCTGAATCTGAATGTCTAGCTCAAAATCTGTATATGGTGATAACAGTAAACAATTTGCAGATAGAATGAATGATTATCTGACAGACTAAACAGCCATAGTTGTCCCCTGTCCTGTCATCAAAGTGTAGCAGGATGATGTATCTGATCAAATTCAAAATAAGTAGGATAGTGATGTATGTGTAACAGGTGTAGCATGACAGTCAAATAAAGATTATTTTGAAACATCAGCCTCAACTTAATTGTGTACCTATGATAAATGTGAATCAATGTGTAACATATGAATGTGTCATCACTTTCTATCCCCACCCAACCCTATAATTCCATATAACAACATCCACTAAATAATGGTATGTGAACATTTCATTAATCATGGACATTTGTCCGTTTCAAACATATATGCATGTCTGTTCGTGCATGTGCCCTGTTCATACCTGCAAATCTGATGGCCTGTTGCCATTAATCAACCCTGCATGTCGTTTGACTGTGTTTTGCTGTTCAAATAATGCATGTGATATTGATATGCCCCTTGTTCAATGGTGTTCATATCTGGGTGTTTGTTTGATGGGAATACCAATGCATGCTGTTACAACTAATCTGAATGGAATAAAATGCCACTAACCCAAACTAACATAACTACTCACAAACCTAGAACGCTTGGGAAGGCAGGTCCCAGCGGACCCACCTCTCCCACCTCAGCTGGCGACTGCACCTGGCACTAGTGCCCAGGCTGGACCCCCCTCCGGTGGCCCTGTGCCACCTTCAGGTGGAAGCGCTGCAGGGGATGGGGCCCGTCCCCTCTGCAAGTGTGGCGGAGGGGTTCGTCCACTCACCCTCCACGGTGTCCCGTCTGTGGTGTGTAGGGAGATCCAACACACTGTTCTTGGACGCCTACGCCAGCTTGAGGCTGGTATGGCACAGCTAACGGCGCCGGCCGTTCCCCCGCCTACACAGCCCCCAGCACAGCCCCGTCCTGGGCTGTGAAGGAACAGTGGCAACTGCCTATGGGTGGGGATATCAGTTCCACTGTTGCCATCTGTGGGCTCGTGCATCTCGGATATCCCAACCTCCGTCCCGGACAATTGTGTAACCCCCCCACGTCTGTCATACACCGTCCCTGTATCGTCTTGTCTGTCTTGTCTGTTAACCTACCCAACCTACCTCCCCAGCTTTACCGACTTCCTTCACCTATCATACCACTCTCACCTGTAAAAAAAAAAAAGGGCACTCTGTCCCACAAAAAAATTACGCCCCATACATAGCTGTCCATGTCGCACACATGTCCGCTGGACATCTAAACTGTTAATTACAATTGGCTGTACAACAAATATTAATGTTGTCCTGACACCTCTCTCAGAGGTGGAAGGTTTCAAATGTCTCACCAAAATACATAGAAATATACAGCTGTTGCTGCAAAAGACATGGGCATCTATGGGCCTTACCTACACCCTTCCTGCAAATCCCACGCTTCTTTCCCTACTGTCTTACCCTCTTTGTGACCCCTTTTCACCACTTTCCTGTCACCCCTTTTTCTTTTCTTTCAAAGAAAATAGCGCAGGTGTGCGCTTGTGTTAGCGGAGCTCACCGCCAGTGCAATGCGTGAGCTCCGCATAAACGAGCGCAGATCCTGTTTAAAGTGCTTAAAAGTGCCTTTATGGCACTTTGATTGACAGGTCCTGTACACAGTTGGAAAGTTTGCTAAGAAAAATAAATTCCCACTGTCAGTCTCGAACCCAGGACCTTGGTAACATTAGTCTGTATGACCTACCACTAAGCCATGCCTGCTTTACAAGAACACACTGCTAAAATAAATATAACATGTAATAGTAGGAATCAGTATAAAGGCAATATAGGAGATGTACTATCCAAAGCATGTCAGGTAGAGTTGTAATGGCCAAATTACTGGATTCCCATACTAGTTCAGTGTGAACAGAAACAGCACTGCTACCTCTTAGCTTGTACATAATAATGTAAGGTAATGTACATATGTGAAGGTATGTATATCTACACATACATATATATAAATATATATTAATACATATGAAATATAATCGTAGGTCTCAGTAGCCATACACACTCACTACAGGAAAAAGTTAACATAATTGCTGCAACCTGAATCTGTAACACAGCCTGACCCCTGTGTGACCTACTTACCCTTCTAACTGCTTACAGGTGGCCTCAGCACTTTGATTGACAGGTCCTGTACTCAGTTGGAAAGTTTGCAAAGTAAAAAATTCCCACTGTCAGTCTCGAAACCAGGACCTAGGTAACATTAGTCTGTTTGACATACCACTAAGCCATGCCTGCTTTGGAAGAACACACTGCTAAAATAAATATAACATGTAATAGTAGGAATCAGTATAAAGGCAATATAGGAGATGTACTATCCAAAGCATGTTTGGTAGAGTTTTAATGGCCAAATTACTGGATTCCCATACTAGTTCAGTGTGAGCAGAAACAGCCCTGCTACCTGTTAGCTTGTACATAATAATGTAAGGTAATGTACATATGTGAAGGTATGTATATCTACACATACATATATATAAATATATATTAATACATATGAAATATAGTTGTAGGTCTCAGTAGCCATACACACTCACTACAGGAAACAGTGAAGATATATGCAGCAACCAGAATCTGCAACACAGCCTGGCTCCTGTGAGACCTACTAAGCCCTTTAACTGCTTAAAGGTGCCTCCAGCACTGTGATTGATAGGCCCTATACTCAACTCAAAAGCAGAATATGAGCATACTAGTAGGCCCTACCACAAGACCATTGTAACACTAGTCTGTATGACCTACCACTAAGCCATGACTCTCATACAGGAATATAGTGCTAAATAAGTGGAACATGTAATAGTAGGAATGAAGATAAAGGCAATATAGTATGTCTACTACCCAAAGCATGTCAGGCAGACTTTTATAGTCCCAATTACTGGATTCCCATACTAGAGTAGTGTTAACGGAAACAGCCCTGCTAATTGTTAGCTTGTACCCAATAATGTCAGCTAATGTACATATATGAAAGTATGTATATGTACACAGATATATATATATATATATATATTTATATAGCAATACATATGACATATAGTTGTAGGTGTCAGTATGCATACACACTCACTACAGGGAACAGGCAAGATAAATGCAGCAACCTGAATCTACAACACAGCATGAAGCATGGGAGATGTACTAACCTTCACACTCACAGAACACTGTCAACAGCATACCAGCATGGTCCACGCCCTACAATCTGAAAGGGCAACGCCTATCTCACATACCCTTTTATAGCAGTGTCCTGAAATCACAGTGAGACATGCAATCAGTACACACCCAGCTGCTTGCAATTAGCAAATGCTGCCTTACAATTGGTGCAGAGGCCATCACATGGACCTATGCAGATACCTACAAAAGTATTCAGTACCCACACTCCACTCATGCAATACAGTCATTGCACAAACCTAATGAGAAAGAGAGACAGAGAGAGACAGAGAGAGAAGACAAAATATACAGACAGCCAGCAGCAAAACAGCAGCAGCAGCAGCAACAGCAGCAAAATTCAAGGAGCACGAGTGACACACCAAAAGCTGCCACAAACACAGGTAATGCAAAGTAGCAGGTTAATCCTGTGTATACTGTGACACCTCCAAATGTATCATAGTTCACTATCTATAGGTATGTCCATGAGATAGGTTGTGTGTAGATAGTCATGAAATATAAACATATGTAATATTGTTGTACATGTGGGCCATAACTAACACTTCCATAGCTTAGAACACAAGGCCAGTTGTGCATATGATGCAGTAGTTCCCAGGGTCAGTAGAGGTTCCTCCTCATTGGTGTGGGACCACTGTGTATGTATGGCACTGTTCAGGTACATATCCTGTAGTATGGCCAGGGATTAATATCAGTCTGTCATGTGGTGCTATGTCCTCCAGGGGTGAATGTAGCACACATCCAGGGATACCATTTCGTAACAGTGATGATATGTGTTCTGCAATGATGAGGGTGGCTCTCACCTGGACATGTGAGAGGATAGGGAGGTTACAGTCATCTGGGATAACTAATAACACGTGTGTAGGACAATTACCTGCACCTAAACTGTCTGCAACATTGTTGGCAATATCTGTGCATTTGGTGAATGTGAAGCATCTTAACACTGCAGACAACAGATGCCTTCCCGTCATGTGAATCTGCCCTGTGCTGCAGTAGCCTCCTACTATTGTTATACAATATGCCTGTATCTGTAGTCCACTGGACAGGATTAATAAGTGGTGTGCAGTTGTTCTGGGTTAGATAACTGTGTGCACAGTACATGCAGTATGTGGGATGTCTGTGGTAAGCATATGCAAAGGTGCTGGCGGTGTGTGTTGTGGCTTCCACTGGCCCAGTGGGCTGCATGGATAGCATCACTGTCATAACTACTGAATAACTGTGTAATAACATGCATACATAGCAAGGTAGTGTATTGTGCTTGTGGTGTTGTTCAGATATGTATATCCAGGCTGAGTAATGTGTGTCCACATCACAGGGTTGGATGGCAGCACACATCCAGTATGTATGGATGAACACCCAGAATGTGTCACACGTGTCACCTGTGCAGACGTATCTGGCCATTACCTGTGCATCCCCCACAACACACACACATGCAACATATGGCAGAAGTACTATAGCAGTACACACATGTTCATAGGTTCATACTAGGCTATCTGCCCGAGGGCATTTACAAGCCTAGCCCATCGTGGCTTATGCCACCCCTTTAGTATGGGGAACCATACCCATTATTTTGCTGTGCCTCTGTCGAGCAGTGACACTGAGGTAATCCCTGGGGTATATCTGCGATCTCCCATCCATTGGTCAAGATTTCTCTTGAACAAGGCCAGCGAGGTGCTCTGCCTCACATATACCGTGATTTTGTTCCACAGCATAGGGAGTCTTTGGGTGATGAATCTATCCCTCCAGCATGTCCTATTAATAGCCGTGTCGAGGTTTAAGTCTCCTGCCCTTGTGGCTCTGATGGATCTAGATTTTTTTAGGTGAAGCATATTCATCAAATCTGGGTTTGACATGGCCTTGTATGTTGGGCAAAGGTCACCTCTGAGCAAGCGGTAAGCGACTGAATAGAACATACATGGACATGCTGGAGGGCAAATTCCTAACTGAGAGGCTCCCTTTACTCTGTAATGAGCTCGAACAGTTGAGAATGAACAGTTCATAGGTTCATACTAGGCTATTTGCCCTAGGGCATTGGTAAGCCTAGTAGAATGTGTTTGTCTTTGCCACCCAATCACAAGTTATGCTGCTATGCCCTTGTCCGACTTTAGTATACTATGCCTCTGTCTAACAGTGACATAGAAGTGATACCTGGGGTACAACTATGATCTCCATCCACTCATCCAGATTCCTATGGAAGAGAGTCAATGAGGGACTCTGCCTAACCAGTAGTGTGAGCTCATTACAGAGTGAAGGGAGCCTCTTGGTTAGGAATATGCCCCTCCAGCATGTCCATGTATGTCAGTGCTGAGGTCCAGCTCTCCTGAGCATGTGGCTGTATGGGACTCTGATTGCCTGAGGTACATCACGTTCATTACTGCTAGGTAGGACATGGCTGTATATGGCATGCACAGATTGCCCCTGAACAGGCAGTATGCCACTGAGTCCAGCTGGATTCACTTTACCTGGGCAGCATATGACATCTGTGTGAGCCATTGCATCCCCTTGATGATGTACTGTTGTCCTGTACCAGTTGCTGTAGGTGTCTGGTTAGGTACATCCCAAAAGGTGCATTGTACGCAATTATAGGCCTGATGATGGATGAGTACAGAGGCACAATGACCTCCCCTGCCATACATGTGAATCAGTCATGATTAGCTGGGCTATATAACATGTCTGTCAATCCACGTTGGCCATGTGGTAGACAAATGACAGACCGCTACCATGTTTCTTCCCCAGGTCCCCAACTACGTCTACTGTACTCAATGGCCTAACACCTATGTTGTACTGTGCCACCAATGTGGAGGCGTGGGAATCTGCATTGAATACTGATACTCCCCCTCCCTTGTTCAAGTGTCGTGGCCGACAAGAATGGTAACAGCTATAACGTGGTAGTACTGGTGTGCTCCTGTGAAACCTGAAACAGGTTCATGTTACTGCACAGATATCGATGTCCAGAATGCTAGGTAGGGTTTTGGGTGCGTGCATCCTTGGGTCTAGACCTCCAGTGTTGAGTAGCATCACTCTTACTTCCTCATCCTTTGTGATACAAATGGATGTGGGTTTGCCTTATGAGCCTTGCCTAATACAGGCACTATGGGTGTAGCAGGAGGCTCCGCCAAATGTCAATAGGACTGTGGTGACAGGTGCAAGCTGTCCCTAGCAAAGCATACCACCCCAAGATGGCAGGCATTGGCACACCTGTGAATGACACCAGTATGTCAGTCAATTGTTGGAAGGGATCATCGTGCCTTGATATTGTGGCATTGTTCTAGGTGAGGGTAGGATGCTACTCAAGGTCAGGGTCAAACTGTCCCGGCTACGTGCTCAGAGAGCTCTGTAATGTCTCATGTCATGTAGTCCAGGGAGGAATGTGTCAGGCCATTCACAGCAGCATGGACATTGACTGAGTCATACCTGTACCTGCCTTGGGGTTACCTGACTGTTTGTGTTATGTGGCAGGTCATAGTGCCTGACAGGCTGCACACCGTGACCCTCACCTCGTTAAGCCTGGTGAACGTGATGTGAGTGTGCCTGATGATAGAGGCACCTAGTACAGGTGTATGAGGTGTGTTGTTAACTGTTAATGGCTGTGAGTGTTCAGCACATTGGCTTTGTGTGATATGTGTTGCACATGTTCGTTTATGTGGTAGTGGTTGCCTGGATGTCTGCATAGGAGGTCTCTGCTGCATAGGCAGAGCTGTGGTCTGAGCCTACAAGTATGATCATGTGTGATCATGTGTTAGGTCCGCTGTTGTGTTAGGTCTACGTGAGACTGGAAGTGTAGTGAGTGATCCCCTTTGCCACGTGACTGGTTATGGCGGTATTGAGTAGACAGAGCCTAGCCTCCAGTCTGGTATATGGTTGCATCACTCACATGAGTTTGAATTTGTTGTTAGGAGGAGGGTTGTCTGTGTACATGCATCTGTTCTAACATTGTCTCTGGAGTACCACACTCACCAGCTGGACTGAGGAGGGAACTGACAACTGACCTCTGGACATGCTAGAATACTATTGTGAACTCTGTAATCACTAATGATTGAAAACAAGGTCCAGTGGGGAGTGAGGGTGTACTGACATTACCTACAACTGCTGACTGATATAAAAGCGTCAGTGAGCAAATGCCAGGTAACCTAAGTGCAATGTGTCACAATGAAGTAAATGCAACAATGACAAGCAGTCACTTGCTGTCATGTGTAACATGGAAGTACGTACAGTAAGCAATGCAGATAACAGTAGTGAGTCACAGATGTGTTGCAAAGATGTGTACTATGTGGAAGTAGCATACCAGTGAAATAACAAGCTAACAGATAACAAGCATATAAACAAAGGTAGATGCAGGAGGCCTGGATGTAGTGTTTGCTACAACAAACAAGGTGTAGCAATGTCAGTAAGATACAGCTCAGATATGCAGGCACTATAAACCTGATACCAGATGTCCCCAGCTATGAATGGCAGAGTACAGCCTATTGTCACACATGAGTGCAGACCACAAACCTCGTTAATGTTAAATAACTGGCCTAAAGGCCAACTGCCCATACCAGAAGTAATACACTTGTACACTGGGCCCACAATCAGCAGTTCCCAACTTCAATGGATGAAAGATATGTGTCCTGCCACCACAGTGCTTGCCACCAACCTCCCTAATGTAAAACAACTGGTCTGAAGGCCAAGTACTTAGTACAAATGACATAGAATGATAGCTACACTGTAATCAGGTTTTAACCAATCAGTAATAAGTAGAAGTTAACACACCCTGTATAGAATGTGTACCATGTATTGTTGAGATACTATGCTGATAACCTGTTTGTGTACCTTTCCAGATAGACATGGCACCTAAAAGAAATCCTGTGTACTCTGCTGCAGAGGATGACGTGATCCACCAGAGCCTGGTGCGTGACTATGCCATCCTGTTCTCACGCACCACCCAGAATCAGCAGGAGAGGTCTGCACTGTGGCAAAGCCTCGTTAGCAGGATAAATGATGTTGGCATGCATGATAGGACATATGAGCAGGTGAGACATCACTGCAGTGATTTGATAAGGAATGTCCGCCAGCGTGCTGCAGATATCCGCAGGCAACAGGCTGCCACAGGTGGGGGGGTGGCCACATCCCCCTCACCAGACAGGAGGGGCTACTGCTAAGTGTTGTGGATCCAGCCCCAGAACAACAGCAAACATCATGCATCCTGATGGAGGTTGGATCCACACAGCAGCAAGACAGCGGCGTGCAGGTAAGATGCCATATTCATTTATTGTTATTACTTTTACATTTGTTGACCCAGATAGTCTAGCTGGATATAAGTTCATTTTCAGTAGAGGCCTGTGGAGAAAAGCTCCACACATAACGTAATAAAGGCAGACAGACAAGTTGTCAATACAGACAGCCAACATAATAGAATTGTACACCAGCCTGTTAATTAAATAAACATACATGTAAGGAAGTCAAACAGTTTAGAGTCATACACAATGTACCGTTGGTTTCAAAGCAATCCTACCTAAAGCATAATGGTTATGCAATAAGGCAAAAGCCATATACATAATAGGTAGGGCTCAGAAGGGTAGAGAAGTAGAAGGAGTATGACAGATACAATGATATGGAAGAGGCAGGAGTCAAGAAGGGAAGTGAGGAAAAGAAGGAAGACAGTCAAGAGGAGGTGGGAGGGATGGGAGAAGTAGGTCAGAGCATAGAAGGACATCAAGGTGAAAGAAACAGGGTAGAAGCTAGTTTCTATGCACAATGAGGGGTTAAAGGTGAAGAGAGCGTAGGGAGAGGGACGGTAGGCTGGACTCCAAGAAGAACAAAGCCAGTGGTTTTGGAAGTACAATTTGAGTTGACGTTTGAAGAGAGGTAAGGGTGAGATTAGAGTTAACTCCTGGTATGTACATATGACTGTTCTGTACGCTGTTACTTCATGCACGCATAAGGTGTGCATGTGGTATGTATCTGTCATCATGATATATATACAGACATGATGTGCAGCTGATGTGTATAAGGGAACTAGTGTACTACTGTACTGTATCATGTGCAAAACAAATGGCACACATGTGCCCACTGACATTACTCTCTTCACACTTCCAGGTCCCTCCCATGTAGCAACGAGGCAGGCCATACATGCTGGTGAGTCTTTTAACAGTATCTGTAAAACAATTTATAAAACTAGGAAGAGTAGTGTAACTCTGTAGTAGACATGCTGGTGACTGTGTACACAATAACTGTAATTGACAGGTAGTAAATTGAGTAGTGTAACACGGTACTGATGTGTGTGTTTACTGTGGGGTGTGCATGTGTGCAAGTGTGCCTGTGCCCAAGTGTGCATGTGTGTTAGTGTCCATGAGTGCATGTGTCCATTTCTGAATGTGTGCATTAGTATTGAAGTGCATCTCTTTCAAATATGTATTGAGACTGTAATCTGTGTTCCATGTTTTCCTCCGTAGGTTCTGGTGCTGCTCTGGTGACCTGCAGCAGGGAACCTGAATCTTGTGCCCCAGGTACTGATGATGATGAAATGTCTGTAATGGTGCAGGAAGGTGTGTCTGGGTCCGCCATTGGTCAGCCAATTGACAGTACACAGCTTTCAACCCCGTCAATGCGCACAGTCATCCTGCCGTTACATCCTTTATCACCATTGTCCCTAGGTGATGGACAGTCAGCAGTGGGCATAGATCAGGGTAATGTGGTACCTGTGGCACATGCATCCTCACAAGGCAGCCATGTGCAGAGGCCTCCAATGGTACCACGCAGACAGTCGCCCATGGGTTCTCGTGGTGGCATCCGTGGCTGTACTTCCTCTGGCCGGCGTGCCCAAGGAGGTATGTCAACCTCCACTATGTTTAGAACTGTCATGCAGGCACAGGCACGTATGGAAAGGTACACCAGACAGGGTCTGAGGGAGCTGAGAGCATGTCGCATAGCCATGACAGACGGCATGCATGATGTTGCGAATGCTATCCGTAACTTCACAGATGTCGTTGACAGACGTTGTGGGGGCATAGAACAGCTGCTCCACAACCAGATGTCCATGGGCCAGGGCGATGGTGTGCGTTTGCGGCGTCGCCGTATGCCAGCAAGAGCACCAGCTGGCAGTGGCCGCGACAACGGGCCCACTCGCGCCTCAAGTGCCAGCACCAGCCCCAGCAATGCTGGGTCTGTGCTGTCATCCAGACGCCCCAGGAGACCACGTGCACGTGGCTCTGGACAGTCCCAACAGGGAACTGTGTCCAGTCAACACACCCTGCTTCCGATGACAGTACCCAGTCTGGGTTAGTACGGATACGGCCCGTAGCACCCTGCCAGGCACAGGTACCGTGTCCGTGCCCACAGACACTGATCTGGATGACCTGACAGGTGCAGTCTGTGGCTGTCCACAAAACCCTGTACATGGCAGCCATTATGTGGGACTGTGTGCGTGCTTACACACATGCAGAAACCTAACACCTAGGGCAAACACATACACACACACACTGCACCAACAACGGTCCACCCTGTACTGCTGCCCCTCACAAACACACATACACACACATGTCAATTGGTGTTACCAGTGGCCGGCTTGGGCATACCTAACCCACACCCTGTGCATATGATGACACTGTGCCACCTCCTGCATACTACAACATCGGTGCAGGTAAAGGTAAACACGTTGCTGATGCACAGGGTGACTACATAGATGTGTATAAGTAGTAACATGTTGGTAACTGTTGTGTGTTGCAGTATAAATGTGTGTATATCCCATCAGTCCTGCTGCAGTAACTGTATGAATGTCCTCAATTGTTATCTGCACCCATACTACTTAACAAAGTGTACCAGCTGCACACCATCACATGCTAACATTGACTATGGCAATGTGCATCTTGTGCTGTTATGTAGATTCAGCTACATGTATCTGTTCTGTCACACATGCATTTATACACACCCTGCTACCCACACACATGCACACGCTCACCTGCCATTCCCATTATTTATCACCCTACATGAGTAGCTGTTGATACATGACAGGTACACATTTCAGAAGTGCACTATGTTGTTTACTACTGGCATCCCCTTCTCTACCTGTACTCACAGGGTGCAGGCAACCTCATCAGTTGGAAGATGTAATGTGCATCAGGTACTGTAGTACCCTGATTGCCACAGCAAACATGTTTCCCATACGGAAATGCACACACAGACACATCCCACATCCACACACTTGCCACATTCAGGCTTCAGAACACTATCTAGGTATATTCGGCTACATGTGCGTGTTACAGTAGCATGTAACACTATACTGAGTACTGGCAGTTAGTTGTCTGTTGTCATGTTGTCTGTATAGAATAAAAGAATTGTTTTATTATCCTACTCCGTTTTGTGGACATTACTTGAACAAGTGTTACCTTACATGTGTTATCAGTACCAACACCTTATGTTTTGTAGTTTTGTTTGTATAGGGTGCTATCAACATCACTGCTTGTTAAGGGTAATGACCACCCTGCAGTGCATAGCCCCATGTGGCAAAAGCCACATCCCACCCCATCATTGTGCACACACACTAACCCCACCAACAGTAAAACACATACTTTCCATTTGCAAGATTCAAACCCATACCTAACTGTGCAATGACAGTAGAAACAGACACATTAGCAGAGTGTGCTATTTGCAGTAGTTGGAGAAATCTTTACTAATGCTGTACTTAGAGGGTGCTGACATCATCTGTGTGTAGGAGGAGGGATGTGCACCCTGTAGTGTGTTCTCCCAGTTGGCAAAAGGCAGTTAACCCTCCCAGCATAGTGCACACACATAAACCACACTCATACATTCCCTTTGCAGGATTCAAACCCCCACCTAACTACGTTATGACACTGAAGAAAGACACATTAGCAGAGCGCTATGCAAATTACTGGAGGACGTTACTACAGGTGATATAGTTATACAGTCCCGCCACCCACACTGTTTCTAAAAGGGGATCTGCATCCTGTACGATACTGTCACGGTTGCTAATAGGGACATTTCCACACACACACATCGATGTGTTGGAGGTTTGCATATGTGGAGGATCCAGAACACCAGTGTGATTAGTATATGGTTTGATTGCAACAATGAGGGATATACTCCCAGTGGTGAGCAGTTTTTACTCATGTTTGTAAAGATCAGCTCTAGTATATCTGCCCCTCTTGTGGGAAGGTTGGTTACCTGTTCCATAGCCAAAGAATGTCTGATCAATGGGAACCTTAGAGCTTGGGTATTGTGGCCTGTGTAATGTACACAGTCTATGTTTGGGTAGCTGGCATCACCCAGTATGATGGTGTTTGCAGAGTAATCTAAACTCTCCTGTGTCAGCATGAAGGCTGTGTGGGAGACCTGAGTTTGAGAGGGTGCTGTAAGAGCTCCTCTGTGTCTCTTTCCATGTGGTCCAGGGAGGTACTTCCCAACAGGTAGCTGACTGTGACCCTCCCTTGCTCTGTCTGGAGGGCGGCACGTCTGTCAACAGCTCATGTCAAGCAAGTGCACACCCCTCATAAATGATGTGGAAACCTTCAAAGGCCCAAGGCCTGTTGAAAATATGGACCAGACTGCAGATACCTGTATAGAGGCATTCTGTGGACACATTCAGGAATGCATGGATCATGAAGCCACATATGAAAGCATGACCCAATTCTCCAAAGGCAGATGTCCTGGGCGGACACCAGCCATAAACACACTATACAATAGAAGGATGGCGCCACTACATGATACAACAACCTCCCAAAATGTGAAGGCACCACTGATGAGTATTGGAAGACAACTACAGGCACCCATATGATTGTCTAAGGCCATCTTTGAGAGAGGATTCCACAAGCCACTGACGATAATCACAAGGCTGCCTGTAGTTATGTTAGTAACCTGGGTGGTACTACCCAGATATGCTCAGAGGTAATACAATATGTCACACAAAATATAAAACACACAGACATTGCCATCATCCTAGTGGACAGGTTCAATGCTGCCTTCTCTCCCCACCACACCAAAAGGGAACATATGTCTCGCATCACAGTGCTTCCCCCCCCTGACATCACAGATGCTCAGGTAAGAGATGCCCTTCCCAAAGCAATAAACACTGCATCAATGGGACCAGACAGTGTCCCAGGCTGTGTCCTACATGAACCACAAGAAGAGCTACACCCAGACATAACACCACTGTTCAATCCCAGCCTTAATACATGATATGTGGCCAGAGAGTGGCATACAGCAACAGTGGTCCCTCAACATGCAGGTGGTGCCGTCACGGATCCTGGACACTACTCGCCCCATATGTCTGACTAGCTTTGTCTGCAAAGCTATGGCAAGAATCATCAAGAACCTCACATATCTAGATATTGTGGACCTACAGACATGTCACCATACACAGTTTGGCTTTGTCAATGGCAAATCCTGCCTATCAAACCTGTTTGCTTTGTTTGAAACAGTCACCAAGGCCACTGTCAAGGGGTAGGAGGTCCACACAGCCTACCTGGACCTTGCATAAGCCTTGGATACAATACCCCACTTGTGCATTCTAGGGAAGCTCACCAGTGTACATATTAACCCCTATGTCACTATGGGTATTGCACAGTGGCTCAAGGGCAGAACACACATGTTAGAATTGCTGGAGCCATGTCAGCCTCCAACCTGGTACAAGTGGTGTCCCACAAGGCAAAGCCCTAGGGGCTGTCATGTTCATTATATATTTGTCATAGGTACAGGCCAACATGGAAGTACTGTGGCTCAGCAAGTCACAGGTGACTGCAGACTGAACACCATAATCAACTCAACAGCTAACACACGCATCCTCCAAAAGGGACTCTTGCAAACACACGACTTGTGCCACAGCCATGGCCTCAACGTGAATGACAGAAAGAGTATAGTCATCCCCTTTGTCAAACACTAAATGACCACAATGTACCTCATATGTGTTAATCCAGTAAGTGCAGACCAAGGAATTATGGACCTTGGGGTACACAGGTTGATAGCATTCTACCATTTGACAACAACATGGACAAAGTGGTTAGGTAAGCATGTGATATGGGCCACATCATCATGGGATCCACATGTAGGCCAGGGGAGGACATTGTGCCCCTTTACTCATCCCTCATCATGCCCATAATTGACTATGATGAACCTGTCGGCATGCACCTTACCAGACACCTGCAGCAACTGGGGCTACCACATATCTACCTCGACAAGGGGATCAAAGTGCTCAAACAGATGCCACATACTGACTGGTTAAAGTAGCAGCAGCTGTACTCAGTGACATACTGACTCTTCATAGGCAATCTGTGCCTGACATAGAAGGCCAGGTCATACCCTCACGTAATGGCCATGCTGCATCTCAGAATATCCAGATCCCACCAGGATACACGCTGGAAATACTTGAACTTCAGGAGTGATATACATAGGACATGGTGGAGGGTCACATTCACAACTCAGAGGCACCCTTCATTCCTGATTATTATCCCAATAGAGGTTAGGTGGACTGACTCAGTGACTATCTTCAAGAGCGATATTAATGACTGGATGTGACATTGTAGGGTTACGCTGGGTATCACTTATGTGTCACTGTGAGAAAGAGGCACAGTATACTAACCTTGGAAAAGGGCATAGCAAGACAGATTCACAATGCATGTTGAAAGGCACGCACATTCTGGCTAGGTGGATACATGCCCTGGGCAGATATCCCTGTACCTGTGTACAACCTATGGACCTATGTCTCTTTTTCACCATTGGCCCTATGTGCTGTCAATCACCAATGTAATCTCAATACTCCGGTAGCATGTGCAAAGGTCAGTTGTCAGTCACCTCTATGGTACAGTTGTGGAATATGTGTGTCATGTAGTAATGTCACAGCTGCCACATGTACACAGTCAACCCTATCCCCTACCCATTGATGTACATCACATGTATGAGATGGAAACACATGGCCAAACTGTAACAGCAACATACAAGTCAGTCAGATGCATGGACACATATGACTCAGTCATTGTCCATGCCACCACAGCTGATGTGGGATGTCACTCACTGGGATACGTGATAGGGAACATGGAAGGGATCACTGAGCAAGTGACACAGGCTGGTAGACCCCTGACCTTGGTTGGCATCAGACCCTCACCAGGGATTCCGACAAATTACTGAATGCTAATGAATAAGTGTATCTACAACACCATAGCTGAATGGTTCTTAGCATGCAGTCACTGCATTGCTATGGAATACTGTCTTACCACTCCCACAAAAGGTGAGAACATGCAGCTCCTGTACATTAACAACATGTAGACTTTATGCCCCAGACCAGGTGTGCATCCCTCACTACTAGGCTGATAGCATCTACATCTCACACTGTATATACACATCCCACATGCAGCATCTGCACAGAAGACCACGGTCATAATGTTACCCTGTGCAAATACCATGTATTCACATGTGGCAGGCATCACACATGGTAACTATTGAAAGTCTCAGGTACATATGTGTATTTGGCACACACATACATCATGTGTTCATTGCCATAACCGGTGTAATCAATGTCATGCATTATTGTGAGGGACAACCCACACACATGGGCATTCTGTGTGTGCACAACACACATGGCATGTCTGTAATCAAAATCCATACATAATTGTGATATCGTTTAGAAATGGGTATGTGCATCCTGTAGTGTGTTTTCCCAGTTGCCAAAATGGATGTTTCTTTCATACACACTTACCCCCCTTCACACACACTTGCCACCTGCTGGATTCAAACCCCTACCTAACTATGTTATGACACTAGAGACGGACGCATTAGCACAGCATGCTATTCGCATTACTGGGGAATGTCCTTTCCCCTGATATACTTGTAGGGTGCTGACATCATCAGAGTTTAGAAAGTGGAATGATCATCCTGTGGTGTGTTTTCCCATTTGCCAAAAGGGATGTTTCTTTCATACACACTTACCCCCCTTCACACACACTCGCCACCTGCTGGATTCAAACCCCTACCTAACTATGTTATGATACTAGAGACGGACGCATTAGCACAGCGCGCTATTCGCATTACTGGGGAATGTCCTTTCCCCTGATATACTTGTAGGGTGCTGACATCATCAGAGTTTAGAAAGTGGAATGATCATCCTGTGGTGTGTTTTCCCATTTGCCAAAGGGATGTTTCTTTCATACACACTTACCCCCCTTCACACACACTCGCCACCTGCTGGATTCAAACCCCTACCTAACTATGTTATGACACTAGAGACGGACGCATTAGCACAGCGCTATTCGCATTACTGGGGAATGTCCTTTCCCCTGATATACTTGTAGGGTGCTGACATCATCAGAGTTTAGAAAGTGGAATGATCATCCTGTGGTGTGTTTTCCCATTTGCCAAAAGGGATGTTTCTTTCATACACACTTACCCCCCTTCACACACACTCGCCACCTGCTGGATTCAAACCCCTACCTAACTATGTTATGACACTAGAGACGGACGCATTAGCACAGCGCGCTATTCGCATTACTGGGGAATGTCCTTTCCCTGATATACTTGTAGGGTGCTGACATCATCAGAGTTTACAAAGTGGAATGATCATCCTGTGGTGTGTTTTCCCAGTTGCCAAAAGGGATGTTTCTTTCATACACACTTACCCCCTTCACACACACTTGCCACCTGCTGGATTCAAACCCCTACCTAACTATGTTATGACACTAGAGACGGATGCATTAGCACGGCGCGCTATTCGGATTACTGAGAGAATCCTTTTCTCCAATATACTTATAGGGTGCTTACATGATCAGTGTCTAGAAAGGGGAATGAGCATCCTCTGGTGTGTTTTCACATTTGCTAGGGGTAACATTTGGACCAAGTGTGTGAGCATGCCCAGTTCAGCCTTCCTGTGGCATGTTGTGTGAAAGATGTCTCATTTATCTAAGTGTGTGAGCATGCCCAGTGTGGGCTTTACATATGTTGAACTCTGCAGCCCATCACATTTGTGGATGAGTGTGACCTTCAACAAATACCTCCAGTTTATGGTTGTGTGTTCTGTGCCATGTTGTGTAGTTACTGTCCGAATGCTTTTTGTGTGAACAAAACTGGGAGTATACTGTGCCTGCAGGTTTTGCATGGGATACTTTGCACACAATTGTCAACATCCGTTCATACTGACCTAACACTGTAGCACTGTCTAGTGTAGTGTTTCAGTACTTTCACTGTGGTGGTCAGTATCCTGGGCTTCAGTCCTATCACTGATTTACATTTTCATAGTGTGCACAACAGGCTGGTTAGGGTCCAGTTGTGCACATCTGCACAAAGGCAGTGCCTCTACAGACCCTGTTAATTGCTGCCCCATAAGCTTAACAAGTGTAGTCTGCAAATCTATGGAGAGGATCATAATTGAGCTCATAAACAAAGATATAGGGGACATGCAGACATTGTACCCATCCCATTTTGGCTTGGTCATGGGCAGATCATGCCTTTTGTACTGTGTTGACATCTTCAAATTGGTCACTTAGGCCATTGTTGGGGAAAGGCAGTCCATACAGCCTACCTTGGCCTTGCTAACACTTTCAACACAATACCCCACTCAGGTATTGTGGAAAACCCTAACAACTGAAATGTAAACCCATATGTCACAAGATGGGTTGCAAACTGGCTTAAGGACGGGACCCACAGGGTTAGAGTTGCTGGCACTATGTTAGACTCCAGGCTGGTCACAGGTGGTGTCACACAGGGCTCAGTCCTTGGCCACCATTGTTTGTCATGTACTTCCCAGGAGTACAGGCCAACATGGGAGGGCTTTGGATGACAATGTTAGCAGATGACTGCACACGGGGCACCATAGTGGACAGTGCATCACACACAGATATCATTCAGAAGGGACTCACAGTAACTGATAGCTGGTGCCAGGGCCATGGCCTGAAGTCAGAGTGCACAACATGTGTAGACATACCCTTCAGGAAAAGCAAGGTGACCCCAAGCTACCATATAGGTGGCAATCCTCTAAGCACAGAGGAGGTTATCATGGACCTGGGGACCCAGGTTGACATTCGCCATTCTTCTGAGACTCACATTGCTAAAGTGGCTAGGAAGACCTTCTACATTGCCCACCTGATAAGGATGGGATTCACATCCAGCTCTAGTGGGTCATTGTTCCCCTGTACTCTTCAGTTATCAGACCGGTGATCGAGTCAAATGCCCTATTGTGGCTGTATCTCACCCAACATCTGCAGCAATTGGAGACACCCTGACTGTCCCCACCTAAAGGATCAAGGAACCACAACAGCTGTCATATGCTGCCAGATTGAAGACACTCACACTCTATTCACTCACATACTGTCTGCTTAGAGGTGACATGTGCCTGACATGCGAGGCCATGTCCAAACAGGGATTAATGGACATGCTCCACCTCAGACTCAGAAGATCCACCTGAACCACTAGTGCAGGTGACTGACACCTTAGCAGGGATGTATGTTGGACATACAGGAGGGATGGAGTTATCACTCGGAGACTCCCTATGCTGTGGAATACAATCCTGGTCCATTTGAGGCAGAGCACCTTGCTGGCTGTGTTCAAGAGGTATCTTGACCTAATGCTAGTCGGAGAATGTGTTTGTCCATCAACACATTGTAAGCGTAGTTTGACATGTCATATGTCTTGTTTAGTATACTGTGCCTCTGTCTACCTGTGACATAACATTGATACCCAGGGTAAACCTCCCATCTCCCATCCACTCATTAGGATTCCTGTTGAGGGACTCAACAAGTGTCTTTATGGACAACCTGTACTGGTAGTTTACTCATGTGTGGGGTGGCTTCTGTGTTTTGGATAATGCAGTACAGCCTGTCCTATATATGTCAGTGCTGGGGTTCAGGTCCCTCATGTGCATAGCTCCCTGCCATTCAGATTGTACAAGGTGCAGCATGTGCATTGATTCCAGCTTGGACATGGCTTTCTACATCAGGCACAGCTTGCATCTGGGTGGACAGCATGGCAGTGTGTGGAGCTGCACTCTGTTTAATCAGACTACACATCACATGTGTTCCAGCTCTGTCATACTCCTGGTGAGGTACTGTTGTGGACTTTACAGGTGCTGGATGTGTGTGCATGAGGCACACCCACAGGGGCTGTTGTGGTCATTTCTACTGCTGATGAAAGATAACTGCAAAACCGGAATGACCTCCCTTAGCTAGATGTCAGACAGCATGGACCATACAATCACAACTGGAAACAGGACCCTCTCCACAAAGGGAAAGTGTCCTGTCTGGTGGACCCCAGCCATAAACAAACTGTATGACAGATGAGGGTTACTAATGCAAGACAGAGCTACATCTCCAAAAGGGAAGACAGCTGAGATCAGCACTAGTAGAAAGCTACATTATCTCATGAAGACATGCAAGGTCAACTTGGGGACAGAAATCACCAAAGACAATGAAGGTAACCACACTGCTTTCTTCAGTTATGTCAGACACCTGGTTGTGAACCCTCGGATATGCTCAGAGTTGGTACACAACAACATATATTCCAGTGACCTGACAGATATTGGCAACATTCCGGCGGACAGCTTCAGTGCGATGTACCCCTCCCTCACCCCCAAAACAAGATAGTTATCACTGCTGTATGTAACCTCACTGTCATCTTGGATGTCCATGTGAGAGCCACACTCAGCAAAGACAAGTACACAGCATCCATGGGACCTGCTGGTATCTCCAGTTGCATGCTATGTGAACTCCAGAAGGGGCTGGACCCATATATACAACTGCTAGTTAACCTTAGTCTTGCTACAGGATATGTACCTGAACACTGGCATACGGCAACAGTGGTCCCACTCCACAAGGGAGATGCCTCCACAGACCATGGCAACTACCACCACACAGGCTTAACCAGCCTTGTCTGCAAAGATATGGGAGGAGTCATGGAGCTCTTACACAGACACATTACTGACCTACAGACCCTTGTTCCCACCTAGTTCAGCTTTGTACAGGGCAGATCCTGCCTTTTGCACCTTTGCACCCGAAAAGTACCTACCATGAAGATCAGGGTTCTTCAACACATGTCATATGCTTCGGAATAGAGGAAGTCCAGCTTTGTTCAGTGTCATACCGCATACTTACAGGTGACCTATGCCTGACATACAAGACCATGTCCAATCAGGATTTGGTAGACATGCTCCACTGCAAGCAATCCAAATCCACCAGAGCCATGAAAGCTGAGTATTTGAACCTCACCACATACATGTATAGGACATGCTGGAGGGACAGAGCCATAACTCAGAGGCATCTCACACTCTAGCAGAGTATCCCAGTTCATGTTTGACAGAGTCCCTCACTGACTCTCTTCAGGAGACATCTGGACAACTGCATATGAGACGGAGGCACAGACTAGACAGAGACACAGTCATGTTATTCAATTACGTAAGGGGGTCATAATGTGTCACTACTAAGTCAGAGGCACAATATTCAGAATCTATTCTGTACACTTATTACCACTATAAGGGGTGGCAATAGCCACATCACTATGGCTAGGCTTATACATGCACTAGGGCAGATAGCCTAGTATGAACCTGTGAACATAGGCCTGGGGCAGTTCCTGCTATTAGGACAGTGGTCTGCAGCAAGCTATATAGTAGTAGTCGGTTTTAGCCATTGGTTTTTGACCATGGCTATTCCATGTTGCTTCTTGTTGTGGTACAAACATGGGTGTGTGGTTATCCATGCTATTTATTGCTAGTCACCCTCATTTTGTATCTTGTTCCATGTTTTTGCACATGTACATCACTGTATGACGTGCAGCTGTTTCCACAGGGTCATATGCGTGGATATGGATGTTAGTTGGGGTCCTCAGGTGTGCATATTGTACATGATATTACATTACTTAACACATGGCATTCATGCCTCAGGTGGTGCTGCAGGGCCACCTCTGTCGGATACACATACTACACTCCCTGTACGTTTGGAAGCAGGTTGTGTCATGTTAGGCATCCCTGTTACTGTATGAGTGAGTCAGAGCGGGTATCAGTCCCAGTGTTCCTACTGACCAAGCATATGTGCTATGCGTTGCCTCTTTGCCAAGGCCAGGTCATACTGGGCACGCCTCCTTCTTCATTCATGCTAACGAGTGCAGACCTGGTTTAAAGTGCTTAAAAGTGCCTTTATGGCACTTATATTGACAGGTCTTGTACTCATTTTGAAAGTCTGGAGACAAAAATAAATTCCCACTGCCAGTCTCGAACCCAGGACCTTGGTAACATTAGTCTGTATGACCTACCATTAAGCCATGACAGCCATACAAAATCACTCTGCTAAAATAAATATAACAGTCAATAGTAGGAATTAGTATAAAGGCAATATAGGAGATGTACCATCCAAAGCATGTGAGGTAAAGTTTTAATGGCCAAATCACTGGATTCCCATACTAACCTTCACACTCACAGAACACTGTCAACAGCATACCAGCATGGTCCACGCCCTACAATCTGAAAGGGCAACGCCTATCTCACATACCTTTTATAGCAGTGTCCTGAAATCACAGTGAGACATGCAATCAACACACACCTGGCTGCATGCAATTAGCAAATGCTGCCTTACAATTGGTGCAGGGGCCATCACATGGACCTATGCAGATACCTACAAAAGTATTCAGTACCCACACTCCACTCATGCAATACAGTCATTGCACAAACCTAATGAGAAAGAGAGAGAGAGAGAGACAGAGAGAGAAGAGAAAATATACAGACAGCCAGCAGCAAAACCATGAGTAGCAAACAGCAAGCAGCAAGCAAGCACCACTGACACAGCAACAGATGCCACAAACACAGGTAATGCAAAGTAGCAGGTTAATACTGTGTTTACTGTGACACCTCCAAATGTATCATAGTTCACTATCTATAGCTCTGTCCATGAGATAGGTTTTGTGTGCATAGTCCTGAAATATATACATATGTAATATTGCTGTACATGTTGCCCATACGTGAAACTTCCGTAGCTTAGAACAGAAGGCCAGTTGTGCATATGATGCAGTAGATACCAGGGTCAGTAGAGGTTACTCCTCATTGGTGTGGGACCACTGTGTCTGTATGGCACTCTTCAGGTACACATCCTGTAGTATGGCCAGGGAGTAGTATTAGTCTGTAATGTGGTGCCATGTCCTCCAGGGGTGAATGTAGCACACATCCAGGGATACCATTCTGTAACAGTGATGCTATGTGTCCTGCAATGTTGAGGGTGGCCCTCACCTGGACATGTGAGAGGATAGGGAGGTTACAGTCATCTGTGATAACTAATTCCACTTGTGTAGGAGAATGGGGGGGGGGATATCTGCACCTAAGCTGTCTGCAACAATATTGCCAATATCTCAAACATGTTTTCCATACGGAAATGCACACACAGTAACATCCCACATCCACACACTTGCCACATTCAGGCTTCAAAACACTATCTAGGTATATTCTGGTACATCTGCATGTTACAGTAGCATGTAGCACTATACTGAGTAGTGGCAGCTGTCTGTTGCCATGTTGTTTGGATAGAGTAAAAGGAGCATTTGTTTATCCTACTTTGTTTTGTGGACATTAGTTGAAGTGTAACCTTACATGCATCATTGGTACCAACACCTTCTGTGTTGTTGTTCTGTTTGGACAGGGTGCTGTCAACATCACTGTTTGTTAAGGGATATGTGCACCCTGCAGTGCATAGCCCCATTTGGCAAAAGAGACATCCCACCCCCACCATTGTGCACACACACCAACCCCACCCACAGTAAAACGCATACTTTCCATTTGCAAGATCCAAACCCCTACCTAGATGTGTTATGACTCTAAAGGCAGACACATTAGCAGAGTGTGCTATTTGCATTAGTAGGAGCAATTTTTTCCAATGCTGTACTTAGAGGGTGCTGACATCATCTGTGTTTACGAAGAGGGATGTGCACCCTGTAGTGTGTTCTCCCAGTTGGCAAAGGCACTTTCTCTCCACTGCGTTACGCACACACACAAACCCCACTCATACTAACACACATACATTCCCTTTGCAGGATTCAAACCCCTACCTAACTATGTTATAACACTAGAGACGGACGTATTAGCAGAGCACGCTATTCGCATTACTGGGAGATTTCATTTCAGTTGATCTACTTATAGGGTGCTGACATCATCAGTGTTTAGAAAGTGGAATGAGCTCCCTGTGGTGTGTTTCCACAGTTGCCAAAGGGATGTTCTTCTCATACACACACTTACCCCCATTCACACACACACATGCCACTTGCTGGATTCAAACCCCTACCTAACTATGTTATGACACTAAAGACGGACGTATTAGCAGAGCGCTATTCGCATTACTGGGAGATTCTATTTCAGTTGATCTACTTATAGGGTGCTGACATCATCAGTGTTTAGAAAGTGGAATGAGCTCCCTGTGGTGTGTTTCCACAGTTGCCAAAAGGGATGTTCTTCTCATACACACACTTACCCCCATTCACACACACACATGCCACTTGCTGGATTCAAACCCCTACCTAACTATGTTATGACACTAGAGACAGACGCATTAGCAGAGCCGCTATTCGGATTACTGGGAGGTAGCATTTCTACTGATCTACTTATAGGGTGCTGACATCTTCATTGTTTGGAATGGGGAATGTGCATCCTGTGGTGTGTTTTCACAGTTGTTAAGAGGAACATTTGAACTAAGTGTGTGAGCATGCCCAGTTCAGCCTTCCCATGGCATGTTGTGTGAATGATGTCTCATTTATCAAAGTGTGTGAGCATGCCCAGTGTGAGCTTTCCATATGTTGAACTATGCAGCCCATCACAGTTGTGGATGAGTGTGAACTCCAAAAATAACTCCTGTTTAAGGTTGTGTGTTCTGTGACATGTTGTGTAGTTACTGTCCAGATGCTTCCTGTGAACACAACAGGGATTATACTGTGCCTGCAGGTTTTGCATGGGATACTTTGCATACAATTGTTAACATCCATTCCTACTGACCTAGCACTGTAGTACTGTATAGTGTAGTGGTTCAGTACTTTCACTGTGGTGGACAGTATCCTGGGCTTTAGTCCTATCACTGATTTACATTTCCATACTGTGCACAACAGCCTCTTTAGGGTCCAGTTGTGCACGTCTGCACAAAGGCAGTGCCTCTATGGACTCTGGTAATTACTGCCCCATAAGCTTAACAAGTGTAGTCTGCAAAGCTATGGAGAGGATCATAATGGAGCTCATAAAGAAAGATATGGGGACATGCAGACATTGTACCTGTCCCAGTTTGTGTTGATCAAGGGCAAGTCATGCCTTTTGTACTTGGTTGACATTATCAAAACAGTAACTAAGGCCATTGATGAGGGAAAGGCAGTCCATAGAGCCTACCTTGCCCTTGAAAACACTTTCAACGCAATACCCCACTCAGGTATTGTAGGAAACCCTACCAACAGAAATGTACACCCATATGTCACAAGATCAGGTTGCAAACTGTCTGACGGACAGGACCCACAGGGTTAGAGTTGCTGGCACTATGTCAGACACCAGGCCAGTCACATGTGGTCTCACACAGGGCTCAGTCCTTGGCCCCTATTGTTTGTTATCTACTTCTCAGAAGTACAGGCCAACATGGGAGGACTTTGGCTGACAAAGTTTGCAGATGACTGCACACTGGGTGCCATAGTGGACAGTGCATCAGACACGGATATCCTTCAGAAGGGACTCACGGACACTGATAGCTGGTGCCAGAGCCATGGCCTGAAGTCAACTTGCAAAACATGTGTAGTCATACCCTTCAGGGAAAGCAAGGTAACCCCAAGCTACCATATAGGTGGCAATCCTCTAAGCACAGAGGAGGTTATCATGGACCTGGGGACCCAGGTTGACAGTCACTGTTCTGATGACACTCACATTGCTAAAGTGGCTAGTAGGACCTTCTACATTGTCCACATGATCAGGAAGGGATCCACATCCAGATCTAGTGGGTCATTGTTCCCCTGTACTCTTCACTTATCGGACCGGTGATCTGGTACACTGCCTTATCTGGATGTATCTCACCTGACATCTGCAGCAAGTGGAGAGACCCTGAATGTCCCCAACAAAAGGATAAAGGGTCTCCAACATCTGTCATATGCTGCCAGATTGAAGACACTACAGCTCTATTCAGTCACATACTGTCTGCTTACAGGTGACATGTGCATGACATGCAAGCATGTCCAACCAGGGATTAATGGACATGCTCCACCTCAAAATCGTCAGATCCACCTGAACCACTAGTGCAAGTGACTTACACCATAGCAGGGATGTACATTGGACATGTTGGAGGGGTGGATTTATCACTCGGAGACTCCTATGCTGTGGAATACAATCACGGTCCATGTGAGTCACAGCACCTTGCTGGCTCTGTTCAAGAGGTATCCTGACCTGTGGATGGGAAATCATAGGTTTACCCGGGATCGTCACTGTGTCACTGCTGGAGACAGGCACGTCAAACTAATGGGCACAGTACTGTTTCCATATAAGGGGTGGCGTCGCAACCAGACTCTGGGCTAGGCTTAGAACTGCCTTGGGGCAGATAGCCTAGTATGAACCTATGAACCTATCTGACCATGTTGCATTATGTTCATATGTGAACTACTTACAACGGCCTCATCCAACATCAGTAGTGTATTCCACAACATGGGTGTACATTGGCAAACACTACCGATGTGCCCAAGGCCATTTCTAATGCTTATTGGATAGTGTGTTTGTCCATCAACACATCGTAAGTGCAGTTTGTCATGACATATGTCTTGTTTTCTATACTGTGCCTCTGTCTACCTGTGACACAACATTGATACCCAGGGTATACCTACCATCTCCCATCCACTCGTTAGGATCCCTGTTGAGTAGAATCAATGAGTGACTCTATGGATAACCTGTACTGGTAGTTTACTCATGCGTTGGGGTGGCTTCCGTGTTATGGATAATGCAGTACAGCTTGTCCTATGTATGTCAGTGCTGGGGTTCAGGTCCCTCATGTGCATATCTCCCTGCCATTCACATTGTACAAGGTACGGCATGTGCATTGCTGCCAGCTTGGACATGGCTTTCTACATCAGGCACAGCTTGTGTCTGGGTGGCCAGCATGGCAGTGTGTGGAGCTGAATTCTGTTTAATCAGGCGACACATTACATGTGTTCCAGCTCTTTGATACTCCTGGTGAGGTACTGTTGTGGACTTTACAGTTGCTGAATGTATCTGCTGAGGTACACCCCACAGGCGCTGTTGTGGTCATTTGTAATGCTGCTGAAAGATAACTGCAAAACCACAATGACCTCCCGTTAGCTAGATGTCATAACCCTCATGATTAGGTTGGTATACGGATTGTTTCTGTTAACCCTACAGCCACATTTTTGTCCAATGCAGGATATCTATCACCTTGTGTCCCCATTCTGGCATTACATGTTAGGTATGTCATGGGTCGACACCTATGTGGGAATTGGTGGTCACTTACTGGATATCCACAGAGGCTGACTATACTGTTTTCACCATTTAACATGCTGACATGGCTATGGCACCAGTTGTCTGTTTCTATGTGGCCCTTTTATTGGATGCTTGTGTCAGCTGGTGTATCGGATATGTCAGGCGGCTTGTTGTCCTCTACAAACATGTTCCAGCACAGTCCTTACTTGTTGGCCTGTACCTATGGGGCATATATACCAGATGGTGAAGGTCCCAGGACCAAGCTTTGTGGGATGCCTGTTATATGTGGTTTGTAGTCTGACATGGCTGCTGCATGTCTGACCATGTCAGTTCTGTCGTTGGTCTGGTTTGCAACCCTCTCATGACATTTGGGGTGTATATATCAGCTGGTGAGCAAATCTATACGGAACACATAGGGTATTGTACAGAAGGCTTTGCACGGTCCAGCTACACTGTGTGGACCACATTGCCCTCATCACTGACTTCAAGTACTGTTTCAACTGAGTCACACATGTTTAGGGGTGGGGTCTGCACTTTGTAAACCCACACTGGGTAGGATCGGGTGTCAATAGATCCACAATATCATTATGTCTGTGGTACATGCTGGTCCTTTCCATAGCTGTGCAGACCAAACCTCTCATGATTCTGTGGTGGTTGTTTTACTATCCATTCAGGAGACACCTTTGTTGAGAACACCCACTGTTGTTGTACACTGCTCTTTGGAGTGCACCCTGTGGTAAGGGTGACATAATGTCAGGGAGGCGGCAGTCTGCTGGGGAAGGTATTTGGCATTATGGGGGTTTGCACTGCACATGTCAGGATGTATGTTGGCCATACCTGTGTGTGTCTGGTATGTTGTTTGTAATATCTGTGTGATCCGGAGCATATCCAGGAATCAACAACATGCTTACTACCATCATTTGCAACAGCCTTGGGGTTATCTGTAGTGTCCTGTACAATCTGTATCATAATGGGTTCATACTAGGCTACCACCCTAGGGCATCTGTAAGCCTGCATGTCCATTTTGTTTGATGGATTCTGGGGAATTGTCTACACCTGTGTCAGTGCTAGTATGATACCAGGGGTATAGTGACTAACAGCTCAGAAGCTGACTTCACACTTCTTCGGACTGAGATGGTATCCATTAAGCCCACTGGGCCAGTGGAAACCACAACACACAATGGTGACTCCTGCACAGACACTTTCTACGGACATCTCCGAGTAAGCATGGACCATGCAATCACAAATGAGAATGAGACCCTCACCACCAAGGGAAAGTGGCCTGTCTGGTGGACCCCAGCCATAAACGAACTGTATAACAGATGAAGGATACTAATGCAAGACAGAGCTACATCTCCAGAATGTAAGGCAGCTGTGATCAGCAGTAGTAGAAAGCTACATTCTCACATAAAGACACCCAAGTTCAACTTGGGGACATAAATCACCACAGGCGATGAAGGTAACCACACTGCTTTCTTCAGTTATGTCTGACGCCTGGGTGGGAACCCTCATATATGCTCAGATGTGGTACACAACAACTTATATTCCAGGGACCTGACAGATATTAGTGACACCCTGGCAGACCAGTTCAGTGCAATGTACCCCCTCCCTCACCCCAAAACATGATAGTTATCACAGCTGTATGTAACCTCACTGTCATCCTGGATGTCCATGTGAGAGCCACAGTCAGCAAAGACAGCACAGCATCAATGGGACCTGATGGTATCCCCAGTTGCATGCTATGTGAACTACAGATGGAGCTAAACCTGTATATGCAGATGCTATTTAACCTTAGCCTTGCTACAGGATCTGTACCTGAACACTGGCGACGGCAACAGTGGTCCCACTCCACAAAGGAGATGCCTCCACAGACCCTGGCAGCTACCACCACACAAGCTTAAACAGCCTTGTCTGCAAAGCTTTGTGAAGGGTCATTATGGAGCTTCCACACAGAGACATTGGTGTCCTACAGACCCTTGATCCCACCCAATTCAGCTTTGTACAGGGCAGATCCTGCGTTTTGCACCAAGTTGACTACTTTGAAACTGTCAGTAGAGCCGTTGATGAGGGCTACACAGTACACACAACCTACCTGCGCTTGGCTAAGGCCTTTGACACAATACCCCACTCAGGCATCATAGACAAGCTCAACAGCTGAAATATAACACCATATGTCACAGCATAGGTTGCAAAATGGCTCAGAAACAGAACCCATAATGTCAACATTGCAGGTGCCTTGTCAGGTTCAAAGCCAGTCACAAGTGGTGTCCCACAAGGTTGTGTCCTGGGACCTCTCTTATTTGGTATTTACTTTTCAGATGTGAAAGCAAACATAGGAG
The DNA here is from genome assembly GCF_019279795.1 of Protopterus annectens. Lineage (NCBI taxonomy): Eukaryota > Metazoa > Chordata > Ceratodontiformes > Protopteridae > Protopterus > Protopterus annectens. The sequence continues at coordinate 327,892,633 of NC_056738.1, forward strand.
GGTTGTGGCCGACAAAGTTTACAGATGACTGCAACCTGGGCACCATAGTGAATACATCAGCCAGCACACACATCCTACAGACTGCCGTCACACAGACAGATAGCTGGTGCTGGACTCATGGCCTGAAACTGACTGCAACTGATGTGTAGCCATCCCCTTTGGGAGGAACACAGTACCCACAGATCTGTACATAGACAGCAACCCAATGAGTACAGGAAACAAATCAGACAGCTGGGGACACATGTAGATAGTGACATCTCATTTGACACCCATGTTGCCAAAGTTGTTTGACAGACTTTCTATCTTGGCCACCTTATCATGGAGGGTATTCCATCCAGACCATAGGAGGTCATTGTACCACTATACTTCTCCTTATCAGGCCCATGCTTGAATACAACGCCCCATTTGGTATGTACCTCAACCAGCACTTGCAGCAGCTGGAGAGACCCCACAAGTACCTTACCATGAAGATCAGGGATCTACAACACATGTCATATACTTCCAGAATAACTAAAACAAGCTTTTTCAGTGTCATACCACATACGTACAGGTGACCTATGCCTGACATACAAGACCATGTCCAATCAGGATTTGGTAGACATGCTCCACTGCAAGCAATCCACATCCACCAGAAACATGGGAGCTAAAGATTTGAACCTCAGCACATACATGTATAGGACATGCTGAAGGGACAGAGTCATAACTCAGAGGCATCTCAAACTCTAGCAGAGTATCCCAGTTCATGTTAGACAGAGTACCTCACTGACTCTCTTCAAGAGACATCTGGACAGCTGCATGTGGACAGGGGCACAGACTAGACAGAGGCATAGTCACATTATTCAATTATGTAAGGTGGTCATAATGTGTCACTACTAAGTCAGAGGCACAATATTTCGTATCTATGCAGTACACATATTACCACTATGAGGGGTGGCAATAGCAATATTCATCAAGGACACCCTCACCTCATGGTTGGTGGCAACACACGATGCATTGGACACCATCCGGGTGCAATTAACCATAGGCAAGACTGCTCTGCAGTTTGTAGCATGTTACAGGCCATCCTCTGAAACTCAGGTACCTCACAGAGCTTTCATGAAAACAGTGGCGGGGATACATGTACCTGCAAACACCATCACACTGGGTGATCCCAACTATCCAAATATAGACTGGGATCAGTACTACAGCCACAACACTCTAGCCCACAGGTTCCTAGAGTTCATACACTCACATGCCATGGAAGAACTAGTCACCATCCCCACAAGAGGAGACAACATAGTAGATCTCATCATCACAAACATGGGCTCACAATGTTCAACACCAGAGGTATACCCATCATTGGTGAGATCAGATCATAACCTACTCTCAGTGGAAGTCCACATCCCACCCCACCCCAGATAGAAAAGACCACAGTGCAGAATATCTCAGAAGCCGACTACACACTTCTAATGACTGGTGTGGTCTCTTTCAAAACCCCAAGCCAGCAGACACCATTACCCAAGCCACTGTATCACTTACAACTGCCTTCTACCAGCACCTTCAGGACTGCATGGATGAGGCAATCCCAAACAAAACACAGACTCGTTGTACCAGAGGCAAGCGTCCAGTGTGGTGGACCTCAGCCATAAACAAGCACTACAACACAAGGAAGGAGGTACTACAAGATAGAGCGATATCCGTGGAAGGGTAGACACCCCTGCTCAATATAGGTGAAACACTGAGTTCCCACATGAAATCATCCAAGGCGAATATTGGGAGTAAACCCACTAAGGACTCACGGGACAACCATGAGGCCTTTTATACATATGTTACACACCTGGGAGGAAACTCCCAGATATGCTCAGAATAGGCTCAGAATGCTGTAAATATCACTGAACCTACAGACATTGCCAACATACTGGCTGACAGGTTCAGTGCAGATTTCTCCCCCCACCCCTCCACCACAACTGGAGAGATATGTATGAAAGAGGATTGTAGCCCCCCAAACATCTCAAATGCTCAGGTGGGAACTGCTCTATCCAAGGGAAAGGACGCAGCATCCATGGGACCAGATGGTGTCCCTGGTTTTGTGCTCCATGAACTCACTCAAGAATTAAACCCGCAGTCAGGGCAGCTGTTTGATCTTAGCCTCAACTCAGGATATGTTCCCAAGGAGTGGCATATGTCAATGGTGGACCCACTTCACATGGCGGTGCCTCCACCAACCACGGAAACTACCATCCCATCAGCTTGACAAGCAGGGTCTGCTAAGCTATGGAGAAGATCATAATGGAAGTCATAGATGAGGACATAGGGGACTTGCAGACATTAGATCCAACCCAGTTAGGCTTTGTCGAGGGCAGATCATGCCTTTTAAACTTGGTTGACTGTTTCATAACAGACACCAAGGCCATTGACAAGGGCAAGGCACTCCACACAGCCTACCTTGACCTGGCAAAGGCTTTCAACACAATACCCCACTCGGGTATCATTGAAAACATCACCAGCTTAAATGTGAACCCATACATCACAAGATGGGTTGCAAACTGGCTACGTGACAGAACAGACAGGTTCAGACTTGCTGGTGCCATGTCACACTCCACAACTGTCACAAGTGGTGTCCCACAGGGCTCAGTCCTGGGCCCACTATTGCTCAGCATCTACTTTTCAGAAGTACAAGCAAACACAGCAGGATTATGGCTGACAAAGTTTGAAGATGACTGCAAACTGGGAACCATAGTTGGACACCCATCTGACACAGACATCCTTCAGAAGGGTGTCATAGACACGGATAACTGGTGCCAGAGCCATGGCCTTACATTAAACACTAAACAATGCATAGCCATACCCTTTGGGAAGAACAAGGTTACCACTAGTTCCCATGTAGGTGGCAATCCTCTAAGCACACAGGAGGTTATCAGGGACCTGGGCACCCAGGTTGACAGTAACCTTTGTTTGACACTCACGTTGCCAGGGTAGTTAGGTAGAACTTCTACATTGCCCACCTCATCATGCAGGGATTCACATCTAGATCCAGGGAGGTCATTGTTCCCCTGTACTCTTCACTCATCGGACCATTGATTGAGTGCAATGCCCCATTCAGCATGTATATGACCCGACACCTATGGCAATTGGATGGGCCCACAAATTCCTCGACAGGAGGAGAAAGGGTCTCAAACATATTTCTTATGCTGCCCGACTGAAGGAATTCCAGCTTGATTCCGTGACTTACCGTCTGCTCAGAGGTGACCTGTGCCTGACATCCAAGGCCATGTCCAAACCTGAGTTAATGTACACGCTTCACCTCAAGACCTCTACATCCATCAGAACTACAGTGGCAGGAGATTTAAACCTCAACACAGATATTAATAGGATGTGCTGGAGGGACAGATTCTTCAACCAGAGAGTCCCTATGCTGTGGAACAACATCCTGGTACATGTGAGGCTGAGTACCTCACTGGCTTTGTTCAAGTGAGATCTTAATCAATGGATGGGAGATTGCAGGTATGCCCCAGGGATAACCTCAGTATCACTGCTTGTCAGAGGCACAGCAATATAATGGGCAAATTATCCGTCAGAGTGAAGGGGCGGCAGACTCCACGGAACTCTGGTCTAGGCTTATAAATGCCCTAGGGCAGATAGCCTAGTATGAACCTGTGAACCTGTGAACATAGGCCTGGGGCAGTTCCTGCTATTAGGACAGTGGTCTGCAGCAAGCTATATAGTAGTAGTCAGTTTTAGCCATTGGTGTTTGACCATGGCTAATGCATGTTGCTTCTTGTTGTGGTAACAACAGGGGTGTGTGGTTATCCATGCCATTTATTGGTAGTCACCCTCATTTTGTATCTTGTTCCATGTTTTTGCACATGTACATCACTGTATGAGGTGTGACCCTGGTAGTGTCAGGGTGCTGATGTGCGCTTTGACCCTGTTTTCTATTACAGCACTGATATGTGCATTCCCTATACTGTGTGCATTTACACTGCACACATCTTGCTGTTTATACCTTTGGCATTGGGTAGCATTACATCTAGGTTCCTATCCCTTGTGATAGCTATGAGGTGGGTTTGTGTTTTTGTGGTTTATGATTGGTGAGGGTGGATGTTAGTCATGGTCCTCAGGTGTGCATATGATACATGGTGTTACATTACTTAACACATGGCATTCATGCCTCGGGTGGTGCTGCAGGGCTGCCTCTGTCGGATGCACATACTACACTCCCTGTACGTTTGGAAGCAGGTTGTGTCATGTTAGGCATCCCTGTTACTGTATGAGTGAGTCAGAGCGGTATCAGTCCCAGTGTTCCTACTGACCAAGCATATGTGCTATCGTTGCCTCTTTGCCAAGGCCAGGGCATACTGGGCACGCCTCCTTCTGCCTACTGGGACAAGGTCAGGTTGTTCCTCCTCCAAGTCACCCCTGCCTGTGGTGGCCTTGGCAATGGTGGGGATGTTTGGCCCAGCCCTGTGCTGGTCCTGCTGCAGCTGTTTCCGCAGGATCATATTATGTAGCATAGCACATATCATGATCATTTGGGTACATGTAGTTGGTGTGTACTGCAAAGCTCCACCAGACGTGTCCAGACACCGGAACCGTGACTTGAGCAGCCCAAACACACGCTCTATGATATTACGTGTTTGTGCGTGTGCCTCATTATGGCGTTCCTGTTCGGGTGTGTGTGCATTTCTGATGGGTGTCATCAGCCACGGCTCAAGTGCATAACCAGCATCCCCACTAGGTGTCCGTGTGGGAAGTCCCCATTGGCAAATGATTGGTACAGCTGCGTCAGATGCCAGATGTGGGAATCGTGGTAGCTCCCAGGGCAGCCAGCACACACATTCATTATTATGCCCTGGGCATCACACACGACCTGGCAGTTGATGGAGGGGTATCCCTTGCGGTTAATGTAGACTCTACCCGCTCACCGGCTGGTGCCTTGATGCGTGTGCGTGCAGTCTATTGCACCCAGCACCTCAGGGTATCCCGCTATTTGCTGGAAGAGACGATATTGCTGGCCACAACCTCACGGTCATTAGGGACATATATATGATCACTGACATGTGGTGACATGGCATCCAGGAACTGGTGCAGTACCCTGGAGGCTGATGCCTGTGATATCCCCATCATATCGCCAGTTGGTCTCTGGAAGGTACCTGTTGCTAGTATTCTTAGGCCAACACATACCTTGGTTTCCACTGGGATGGGTTCCCCTCTGTTGGTTCTGTGTGTGAGGCGTGGCCTGCACAGCTCAACAATCTGCTGCAGGAGCTCTCTGTCCACTCTATAGCGCTCTACTATCTCCAGCTCATGTAACCCATGGTAGGTGACCCTGGGCCTGTATACTCTTCTCCTTCTCCTCACTCTGGGTTGTCTGTCAGCATCTGCATTATCACCACCCTCAGCAATTCGCCTATGTCTGATTATAACAGCTATGGCAGCCCCTAGCATTTCTGCTCTGAGTTCAGCTTTTTTTCAGTTTTCAATTCTGATAGCTTAGTTTCTGGCAGTATCTCTTGTGAGAAACAGCCTGCACTGCTCTCTGTTGTGTTTTAAGTGCTGGGTTGGGTTTCTAGTCTGCCTGTGTAATTGCCTGCTTCCAATTGTTTCCACCAATTAACTCCAGCAGTATTCCCTGGCAGTTTCCCTGTATTTTGGTTGTTTCCTGCTTCCTCTCTGTTTCCTGAGGGGGAGCAATGTGCACACCAGCTTAAACACGCTCACAGTCACTTAAACGCACGTACACATCCCTACACGGTGTTACACGCGCGCACACATCCTTACACGGTGTTAGCTAGGCTGATTCATGCTAAAACGCGTGCACACTGCCTTACACACGTGCACGCCCGCGCAAACCGTTGTAAACAGTTTGCAACACGCTCCCACATGTAGAACCTGCCTTACACGCGCACGCATGCACGTATATCAAGAAACTTAGAGTGTAGGGATAGCGTATGCCCTCAATTTCTTGACTTTCCTAGTGTTCTGTTGGGACACACCTCCCTCCCTGATGTCTGTCTGTCATCTCTTACCTTACATTGCCCTCCAATCTGGTACATTTCTTTCTATCCTTCCCCCCCATGATGTCACCTACCTCTTACTCTGTTCCTCCCCCTTCTCTAACTCTTACACTACTCAGAAAGTGCTCATTACCTATGTGGCAGTGTGATTCAGTATTGTAACCCTCATTTACATAGGATTGCCTAGTAATGCTTAGTTACATATCTTACACGGAGCTTCCCCCCCCCTTGACAACCACTAAACGGAGGCCATATTGTTTTTGCTCTGCAAGTCCCTCCATTGACATTTCATGTAATACATAAATCCCACAATTGTGGGCTTATAAGCTTCGGTTTTCAGTTTTAGGTAGCGCACCCGTTTGCGGGTGTGCGCTACAGTTAAACACATAAATCCTGTGAAAAAAAAAAGTTATATAACTTTTTTTGCAACACTTTTCCATGCCAATGGCCACATATTTGGCCATTGGCATGCTTACTGTAACAAATGCACCCTTTATTTGGAGCTGACATAGCTCCGTTTTTAATTTTGCAGAAATGTACTCAGTTGTCAGCTGAGTACATTTCTGCAGCTAACACGTCCGTTACACGGACTGGTTTGGGCTTCGTGGATCGCTCACATACCTCATTTGCATATCTTGGAGCTGCAAATGAGGTATTGAGCATTTCCACGCCCACTCCGTGTAAGAGACGTGTTAGCTGTCTCTTACACGGAGATTTGGGCTGTTGCTGAATCAGGAGGCTTACACGGAGGCTTACACTACTCTTAAACTCTGTGTAAGCCTTCCTGAATCTGGCCCATCAAGTTTAAAAGCACAACAAGAATTGAGTGGGTAGGAGAGGAAAAAAAATCCAAAAAGTAATCCAGTCAAACAGCTGTTTTAAACTCAGACCTCTTGTAGCTGAAGAGGAATGTATGTCAATATCTTAAATAAGAAAACTGTTTCTCAGCTTCACCCACTAATTAGCTTGATCTAATTCCTCTTCAATCAATGAATACAAAAGGAATGTTTATTAATTGACTCTAGTCAACAGTAAGACTTCAATAAAAAAACCTTTGCAGTAAAACAAAAGTTAAAATACTACAAACAATAATATATTAAGACCAAAATCAAAAGTAATGGTGATATCATGATTCAAATGTGCTCAGAGGTGTTTAATATAAGCAAAATACTCGAAGACTACATAAAGTCACATAAAATGATGGAAAAAAATAGAAGAAGCTTTAACTAACTACTCAGATGAACTGATAAAAACTGAAGAAAAAAAATCAGAAGTTGAATTGAAAAATGTCTGATTGTGCATGAGGCTTCTCAAGAAAAGATATTCAGAAATAACAGAATTAGATGATAGAGCATGCAGAGAAAACTAGAGATTTTCTACTGTACCAGAAAAACTGGAAGGGATAGACTGAATTAATTTTGTTAAAGCACAAATAAGCAAGTGGATAAGTGTTCCACTGCAGATTTATTGACTTAGAAGACTTTAATGGAGATGTCTAACCTCCAAATCTTGCCATGAGGAAACATCCAAAACCTACATTACTAAAGATGCAAGCATACTAGCAGAAATAATTGCTCCTGACAATATTATAGCAGAAAGGAAAAGTAATAAAAATTGTGGACAGCAGATGGTTTGTGAAAAATGATTACTCACTCTACACTAGATAGAAGAAAAGCAAGTTTATCCTAGCAGTCAGGAAATGGTGAAAGGCAGATGTGAGCTTCAAGCTGTTTAAGCTTCCTTAATCTAGCTTTGTACAGAATAATTTTTTTCCTGGAGATCAAAGACAGTTTTGCATGTAGAAGTGGCTAAGAATGAAATAAAAAAGTGTAGCCAGCAAAGGCTGAGCCAGCAAGCAGAAGGGAATTTTACTTCTCATTCTTCTAACAGTAACAAAGCACATACAGATACTTTCCCATTCATTCCAAAGAAAAAATGTTTGAGTAACAGAAAAACACACAGGAGCTGACTAGAAGAATCAGGAGTGTCAGAGACTGGTTATAGAGATGGAGAGGATCAAGAAGAAAGCCAGCAACATTGTGAAATTAGTGAATACATGGGAGACTATAAAGTTTAATCCTATTAAATATATGAAAAGACAGGTGAAATGTGGCTTTGCAAGAAGTGACTAAAGAAAGATTGGAATTTTGTTTGTATAAAATGGTGCATGGATTATAAAGCAAATACCCCACTTTATGTCATTAATGTTTAGAGGGATACTGAACACAATGAAGTAACTGTAAGTAAAACAATTTTGTTCTTATTAGTATTTATATAAAATTTCCATGATATAAATTGCATGTTATATTGTAAAGCAGTATTGTATAGTGTACAGTCAGTGGTATTTTAAATGCGAGGTGGGGATGTCTTATCAGTGACTGCTATATATGTTAAAACAGTAAAGCAAGAAAGTAAAATTTTTCTAATTTACTATCCTGGCTTTACACTGTAACAAGGTCAGAAAGGTTATATAAAAGCAAATTAAAGTTAATATAATGCTGTGATGTTAGGCTGCTGCTGGTGGAGGATGTAAAAGTGCACTGCTCTAAGTATATGTAGAACTAAGATATTCATTTCCCTTGTTGTTTATAAATGTGGAGATATCTCAAAAATACCCTTGGTTTAAGCTGTAGACATTTTTTAAATAAATAGGCTTGAAAAATATGATAAATCGATGAAATGTGTGGAAAATACTAGGTTTTTTTTTGCATTTATAAAGTAATTAGCTATTTTTCCAATGGAAAGTAAAACATCTACATGTGTGGACAATTAATCATGAGAAGGCTAGCAGTGTGTTCTGAATGAAATTTATAAATACTCTTTTATGCATCTGAAAAGTCAATTACTGCTTTTCTTGTAGATGAGAAGTCTGCAGGTACAAGCAATTATTTATGAAAGGTCTCAAGACTGCCTGCTGAGTGAAGTATTTAAGGTACAGTGTAATTAACATTTAAAGGTACATTGGTAAGTGGGTCAGTGAAAAATGAGGTTTTAAACTTTGGGAAGTGAATACATTATACAAGTAGTTTCTTCCCCAGTAGCCTTGGTTGTTTAATGTATTTAATATAACAATACAACAATTTTGTTTATTTATTTAAAGGTAGCCAGTGCATTTTTTTCTTAAGGCTAAAAGTGAATATGTACTGACAGCATACAAGTTGTTTTTCACATCTGAGAGAGGTTTAGAGATAAGAAAAGAACAGATATCAATTAGTATAAGTGAAAATATGAGTTGTAATATGCACTTTTGCATGAGTAACCTTAATTTTAGATTAAATAATGCCTTATGTACATCAGTCAGTTTGGGGTAATTGTTCTTATCTGGAAGGGTGAACATTTTTTTTGAAAATGTACATAGTTTTGTGTGATTGTTCTAAGTTAAAGGGGTGGGATCCTGAAATCCGTTTATTTTTTTCTTGAGTGGTTTGAGTGAACCAAAAAGCCTTGAAAATGTGATATAGGTTCAAATGGAGATAAGAAGCAACTACATAAGATATCAACCTAACATGTCTGCATTTAAACTATATGTTGGAAATATACATTTCAAAGAACTGTCATATATAATAAGTACAACAACAACTTTCTGTCATAGTGGCTACTTTGTCCATATTATCATGGAATGTAAATGACCATACAGGTATAGAAAAAAGCAAGGAGTATTGAATTATATTAAGAAGTGTAGGATACACATATGGATAGAAATAAACATGACAATTTGACAATGAAAGTGTTTCAGGTTGGGCATTCAGCAGAATGTTAGAGACAAAGGAAAAGGTGAGTAAAATACTGACTGCTAGATGTGCCTCCTTAGTGAAAGAAGAGGAAAAAAGATAATAATACTATATTTGTGGCAGTACATTACTGACAAGGGAGGAGGACTATACTGGTTTATATTTATATTCACCTACAACTGTTATTATGTAACAGAATTCTGGGAGAAACAATCAGCTTTCAGCAGGGAATATTGTTTATTGGTGGGGACTGGAACCTGATTTGCAATAGTGAGGATGTACTGGGGTGACCAAAAAGGGGAAATAGAAAAAAAGAGACAAGCTTTCTGAAGAAATATATGAAAATGTTTGGAATGGAAAATGTCAATTCAGTTGTAGGGCCTCAAACAGAATTTACATGTTATTTCCCGATATACAAGAACTGTGCTAAACTGGATAGAAATTATATCTCACAGGAGCGTGTATGCTTCATTGAAAGCTTTGACACATATCCAATAGCTATATATAAGCAATCAACAGAGGAGTCTTTGGGAACAGATGGTATTCCTGAACAAGTTTGGAAGATGGGAAGTAATAAAGTGATAAAGACCTGGAAGGTGTGGTTTAATAATATTTTAGAATGGGGAAGTATCGGCATCTTGGGAAAAATTCTGTGGTGGCTGTATTACCCAAAGGGTCAGATTCATATAGACCCAGTTCAATTTTAAACCATAATTATAAAGTGACTATGTCTATAATAACTAAGAGAATAGCAAACGTGTTGACAAAAATGATAGATATAGATCATTGTGACTCTTGGTGAGAAGGCAAACATCTGACAACATCAATAGAGCAAAGATGATACAGAAGGAAGCAGAGAGTAATAAATTACCGCTATTATTGGTAGGTCTTTATGCAGAGAAGGCATTCAATAGTGTCAGCTTGGATTAAATGAATAGGGCAATGGTAGAATTTGCCTTCCCTGATAGAATAATATGGTTAGTTAAGGGGCTTTGTGAAGGCTCAGAGGAAAGAATGAAGGTAGGAGGTTCAGCTTTGATAAGCTGTGTTTGCACACTGGAACAAGGCAAGGGTATCCTCTTTCCCCTTTGTAAATAGCTTTATGCTTAGAGTCACTGGCAAAGAAAGTAAAGAACTCACAAATTCAATGATAGAACTGATATAGTGGGGTCTGTATTAGATAATTGAACTTTCAAATGTTCGAGTGTCATATGGTTGACACCACATGATCATACTTTTAAAAGTTCGAAAATCTAATAAAAAAAAATAAACTACACAAATAATCTACCTTAATGTTTTAAGCAGGGGGGCAAGCCCCCTTGCACCCCACACCCCCTGCACTTTAAATATACCAACTCCAAGATTGCACTACAGTGCAGAAAACGGAAATCTTCCCATTCCATGCTGTACTGAGATAGCCGTTAAAATGTTCAAACCTTCACAAATTCAATCATATGGTGTCGACCATATGACAGTCAAACTTTTGAAAGTTCGGTCATCCAATATAGACCCAATATAGTGATCAAGAAAAGTTAGCTTTATTTGTAGATGATATTAGTTTGTACTTGATAAATCCAGAAAAGGCTATTGCAATGCTGTGGAATATTTTGAGACAGTTTCAAGTCTTTTCATAATATAAAATAAATGAAGATAAAACAAAGGCTATAGCAGTAAACTACTTACCTACATATGAATTGGTTCAGCAGTATGTGTATTAATGGGGAAATGATAAAATGAAGTATTTAGGTGTATGTATTAAAAAGGATTCTATTATCTCAACTAAGGATATGTGAGAAGAGACTGTTGTGTCTTTCGGCTTTTCCCGGTTAGGGGTTGCCACAGCGAAACTCCGGTCCGCTAATGATTGGTAGTTGATTTTTACGTGCCGAGTTACCAGTCCTGACGCACAACCTTCAACAAAGGTACGCCCATCCACACATGTCTCCACGCAGAAGACGCTCCAGCTGAGAATCGAACCGGACAGCGTCTTACTGTGAGGTGACAACGTTACCGCAGCACCACCACCGCGGATATGTGAGAAGAGACTAAAAAGATGATATTAAAAATGAGAAACTGGAAGCTCTTTATTATTGATAAGGATAGTAAGATGCAATTGGTGAAATGTTTCTAATCCCTTTAGTTTTATACAAAGGTCAGACTTATTTTTTTATTAACCAGAGTAGAGGTTATGGACTATAATTAATAAAGGATTGAAGGTATTTATTTGAGAGGAAAAGAGAGTAAGATTTAAATGTGATACATTGATTCCTCCCATTGAACAAGGTGGTTTAGGATTACTTGATTTGAAGGGATATTTTAGAGCTACACATTTAAGGCTCATATGCATAATACAAGTAGAAGGTTATACTTTAAAATGGAAAGGAATGATGATGAAACGGGGGTAGTTCTAGAAGTAAAGAGAGAGTAGAATTTTGGATGCAGATCCTGAAATAGAATAACAGCAACCATACATATTATATTTATAAAGTAGCAGGAAGTATTCTAAGAACTAAGCCAATACATGAATGGAGAAAGGAGATTTTACCACTAGAGATGGCTTCAGGTAGGAGTATAGAGGTTAGGCAAGAGGAATTTACTGGAGGATATGAACAAAGAAATCAATGTTTGGGAGCAAATAACTAGTGAAGGAAAGGTAATATTGTAAAATGAGGCTAAACAGAAGTTTTTGGACTGCAGGTTAGACATTGCCATCCTTACCATGGCCAAAAAAGGGACGGGGTTGTTAAATGAAATACCAGCTCTGGTAGTGATTTATTCTGAGTGTAAAACAGAGGTTGGCATTAAAAAAGGATAATTATTAGGATATATAAAATATTAAGACTCAATCAGTGGAGATTAAAAAAATATTGGGAAAAGAGAATGAAAAGGCACTATGCAAAGGAACAGTTGGAGGACATGTGAAGAGCTCCCAAGTGTGCAGCAAAGTTCTGAAGATTTAGGATTTCTGCCTGAAAATACAGATATTCTTATACCCCAAGCAGACATCAAAGAATGCCTGAGGTGTGATATGAAAGAGAGAGAGAGGTAATTGGGAACATGCTTTCTGAGAGTGCAACAAGTCAGCAGATTTTAAATTCCCTACAGAATATTTTGTCAGAAATGTTGGAGGAGCAAATGGTTGTAACTAAGGAAATGATTCTTCTGAACTCGGACATTGGATCTGAATCATCCAGCTATACTAAGGCCTAGCAAATTTTAATGTTATTGGTTGCAGAAAAAAAGATATTGCTAGAAAATGGAAATCAAAATCTAAAACAACTATAACTGAATACTGAATGTTGTAAAGGGGATAAACTAAATGGAAGTGAGATCTTTATTAAAGGGAAAGAGAAAATTAGATATAAATAAATGGAATTTGTGGGAACAATACAAGCAAAATAGTGCTCCGGAGGAAGAAGAGTGAAATTTAAGGGTAGGCAGGAATTGTGCAATTTATGTAATGTTGGAATGACTGAAAATTGTTAAAATGTATAGTGCATAAAAATGTTAATATGGTTTATTTTCTATTATTGTGTATGTACCTATGTCACATTTTATGTCATGTTTAATAAGGATATTGGGGAAGACCCCATTGTAACATAGTTTCATAGTTTCATAGTTTAGTACTAGGCTATATGCCCTGGGACATTTGTAAGCCTAGTCATAGTGATGTGGCTTTTGCCACCCCATGAAATGGTACACAAATGCACAGAATAGATTTAGAATACCGTGCCTCTGTCTAGTAGTGACACAGTGAAGGTCCCCTTATATAATAGAATTAGTTTACTGTGCCCCTGTCTAGTAGTGACACAGATGTGACCCCTGGAGTAAACCTATGATCTCCCATCCACTCATCAAGATTTCTCTTGAAGAGAGTCAGTGAGGGGCTCTGTCTAACATGAACTGGGATCTTGTTCCAGAGCATGCGAAGCCTCTGGGTTATGAATCTATCCCTCCAGCATGTCCTATTCATACTTGTACCGAGGTTTAAGTCTTAAGCACTCGTGGTTCTGATGGATTTGGATTTTTTGAGGTGGAGCATGTCCATCAGTTCCTGATTGGACATGGCCTTGTACGTCAGGCAGAGATCACCTCTGAGCAGGCGGTATACTGCTGAATAGAGCTGGAGTTTCTTTAGTCTGGCAGAATAAGACATATGTTGGAGACCTTTGATCCTCTTGGTGAGGTACTTTTGTGGTCTCTCTAGCTGTTGCAAATGCCGGGTGAGGTACATACCAAATGGGGCATTATACTCAATCATGGGTCTGATGAGGGAGGAGTATAGGGGTACAATGACATCCTTGGATCTGGATGTGAATCCCTTCATGATAAGGTGTGCAAGGCAGAATGTTTTTCTAACCACTTTGGCAACGTGGGTGTCAAATGAGAGGTCGCTGTCGACTTGGGTCCCTAGGTCTCTGATTACTTTTTCCGTACTCAGTGGGTTGCTGTCTATGTGATAATTTGTGGGTACTTTGTTTTTCCCAAAGGGATGACTATACATTTTTGGCATTTAGTTTAAGGCCATGACTCCGGCACCAGTTGTCCGCTTCTGTGAGGCCTTTTGTAGGATGTATGTGTCCGCTGGTGTATCGACTATGGCGCCTAGTTTGCAGTCATCTGCAAACTTTGTCAGCCACAACCCTCCCATGTTTGCTTTAACATCTGAGAAATAAATGCCGAACAAGAGGGGTCCCAGGACAGATCCCTGTGGGACACCACTTGTGACTGGCTTTGAGTCTGACATTGCTCCAGCGATTTTAACTTTATGGGTTCTGTCCTTTAGCCAGTTTGCAACCCATCTAGTGACATAAGGGTTTACGTTTAAGCTGTTGAGCTTATCTATGATGCCTGAGTGGGGTATTGTGTCGAAGGCCTTAGCCAAGTCCAGGTAGGCTGTATGGACTGCTTTGCCCTCATCAATGGCTCTAGTGACTGTTTCAAAAAAGTCAACCAGGTTCAAAAGGCAGGATCTCCCCTTCACAAAGCCAAATTGGGTTGGGTCAAGTGTCTGTAGGTCCCCAATGTCTCTGTTTATGAGTTCCATGATTATTCTTTCCATAGCTTTGCAGACCAGGCTGGTTAAGCTTATACCCAGGGTCTGTAGAGGTACCCCCTTTGTGGAGTGGGACCACTGTTGCTGTACGCCAGTGTTCAGGTACATATCCTGTAGTAAGGCTAAAGTTAAATAGCATTTTTATGTGCGGGTTTAGCTCCTCTTGGAGTTCACGTAGCATGCAACCTGGGATACCGTCAGGTCCCATTGATGCTGTGTTTTTAGCTTTGTTGAGGGCGGCTCTCACTTGAACATCTGAGATGACAGGGAGATTACATTCAGCTGGGATAAGTAGAGATACTGTATGGATAGAAACATTAAAAGAACTGGTAAGAAGCTCATATTGGCTCTAGGTAATGGTCATTGTTGATATGGCACACTAACTCTATAACTGCAAAAATAACACCGAACACTGCTGTAGCTGCCAATTCTTTATTAACTTCTTCTGGTACCTCGGCCTCACAGGCCTTGAAAGGAATAACTCAATACTATCCCAGCAGCCCTTATATATTCCATCTTCACATCAATTAACAGTTTAATTACATTAAATAATTGATTTATTTATTCCTTAAATACTATTAATTAAATATTAAAGATGTACCCCCAGTACTACACATCATGAATGCATTAAAACATTAATACCTACAAAAGGACATTGAATCTAAAAATGACATACTTTTATCACATATTTCACATCCATTTGAACACCCTATACCATTTTTTTACCATTTTGTACCACTAAATGTAAAGCAAGAAAAAACATTGACCCTCCCCTAGTAGAATTCTAATATAAACAAACGTAACATAATTTTCTTATGCCACTAAATTCTATTTCATTGACGCATACTAAATATATTCACTACAATTATTCCTTATATTATATTTCATTTTCTTTTTTATTACATTATATTTCACCCCCAACTTTGTCATCATACACCCATTATTTACTCCTCTCACATCTTAACTACCCAAATATTAAATATAAATTCATGTGTCCAAAACAATATCCACAACTCCACCTGGCTTATCACAAACCTACACTATACTATACCACCATAAACTAAAAATACTACCTACATCACCCAGTTAATATCCAAATTGAGACCCCTAGGATGTAAAATGCCCAAATACGCTATCAATTTGGTTTCTAACTTAATGAGCCTTCGCTTGAATTCATTTCCTCCCAAACTGCGGCTCTCATAGGACTGTGCTAACACACTAAAGAAAAAAATATCCGTGTTACCCCCATGGGTGCTACAAAAATGTTGAGCCACTGGGCTTTCCATCCTTCTATTTCTTACATCTCTCAAATGCTCCAAAATTCTCAATTTCACCTTCCTTATGGTTTGTCCCACATTCCACTTGCACGGTGTGCATCCACATCCAACGATGTAGACCACACCACATGAATCACATCTAAATTCATTCTTTATCCAAAACTTTTTCCCATTGATCATCCATTCATCAACATTTTTCATTTTGTCACACACTTTGCATGCTCCACACCAGAATGCACCCTTCCTATTTCCTACATCACCCTTGGTCTCAACAACTCTTTCAGGTTGTTGAACCAACCATAGGAAAATATAACTCTATCCGGAAACAATTTCCCCACCATTTCATCCCTACAATCTACAGGCCAAAGGTCATTAACTAACCCTTTCAATATGTCAGAGAGGGGAGAAAATGTGATCACAAAAAAGAGGCTCAATTCCATCCTTCCCAAATTCATTCTCCCAAATTTCTGATGTCCACTAAAACAGCTAGATTTCTTTTTGTAACTGGTCTTCCTTTCTAACTTATTTAATGCTTCACCTATGTGCCCTTCAGTATATCCTCGCTTTAATAACCTTTTCTTCACCATATCAAATTCTCTTTCCAACACCCTTTCTTCAGATATGTTGGTCATAGCCCTACTGAACTCCCCATATGGAAGGGATTTTATTAAATGCCCAGGATGTGCACTGCCGACCTCCAAAAAATTATCCGCAGCAGTCTCTTTATGAAATGGCCTATACTGTAAATTGCCCCCTCCATCTATATAAAATTCTACATCCAAAAATTGCATATTATTCCTACTAGTTCTATAGGTAAATTCCAAACCATAGGTGTTCCGAACAAGTAGACTCATGAACTCATCAAATTCATTAACTTCCCCACTTGCACACAAAAATCAAGTCATCTATGAACCACCTGAACATAATCACTCTGTTTTTAACAAAATCTGTTGAATACACAAACTCATTTTCAAAATATGCCATGAATAAAATTGCATATGATGGGGCAAATGCTGCTCCCATCACTGTCCCTTCCAATTGCAAATAATATTCACCATCAAAAACAAAATAATTATGCATCAAAGCATATTCCAACAGTTGACAAATGTATGTGGTTTTCGGTCCTTCACCTATCATTTTAACTACTGCTTCCAAGATCATTCTAATATTAATATTTGTGTACAAGGACTTGACATTCACACAGGCAAGATAAAGGTTCAGATCCCAGTGTATCTCTCTTATGCATTCCAACACATGAGAAGTATTCCTGATATATGATTGTACTCTGGGGAGAAACACTTTTAACTGGGAATCCAAAAAGATGCCCAGGTTCTGTAAAAAAGAACCCACCCCCGAAAGTATCGGTCTACCAGGGGGTTTGGTCATTGACTTATGAATTTTAGGAATGACAAAGAACCTGGCATCTTTAGGATATTTTAAATATAACTTTTTGACATCCCCACGATCAAACAAATCCCAGTCTTTCCCCTCTTTCCAATAATTCTAACAGCCTATCATTGAATTCTTTAATTGGATTGAATTGCAACTTTTTATACACCTTACTATCCAACAACAAATCCATGTCCATGTTATTATATTCATTCTTACTTAGAATCACCCAATTCCCACCCTTATCTGCCTGTGTGAAGATATATTGGTCGGTAACTTTATGTAGCTGTTTTAAAGCAATCCATTGCTCTCTATTCAAATTCCATGTCTTGGAACCTTTCACATACTTATAATATGCATTTTCCATTTGTTTACACAGTGCACTTTCAAAAACATTTATAGCGTTTGAATTTTTTTGGGGGTACAAAGGAACTAACATAGGGCACCTTAGGTATTTTCAATTTTCCATACCAAGTTGAAAAACAAACATCATTAACACAAGCTGTTTCAAACATATCTTCCACAAAGTCATTATCAGAGTCCCAATTAACAAATGGATTATCATGAAGAGAAACGTTCAACAATTAATCTTCCATAGAATATTGATTTGTTTCATACAGGGTATCCACTTCTCTCCCCCCTGCATACAATGCTGCTCCTTAGCACCAAAAAATACCCTTAAATTTAGTTTCCTGCTGAACATTTTAATTTCATTTATAAAATTCACCAATGAGGGACAAAACGTTGGTACAAACTTTGTACTCTTGAGCAGCACACTTGCCGCAACATCCGTTAGTATAAAGTCTGATAAATTCACAATGTTAAATTTCTTCTCTGCATCACCGCTTATTTCATTTGCTGAATTACTTCTCACATCACCATTACCTACTGCAAACAAGCCAGGAAATGTTTGGACTTCAGATGCAAAAATAACCAAGGGAGGACCAATATCAATCTCCTCCGCCCTCTGTTGTGTGTAATTAATGCTTCAGTTATCAGTGAAAGCATCAACTGAATGCGAAGCAGTACATACCTCAGCCTGTCCTGCCAGACAGTTCAATTCCTGCTCCCCTTTCCCTGGAACCTGCTTCCCCTTTCTTTACCCTGATTCTGGTCCTCCGAGCTCCCACCATTGTCCATTGGAGCTGAACTATCGAACGCTCTACTAACATCATCAAAGGACACACTCTTTCGCCCACTGGATGCCAATTCACCAGACAATATGGAAGTCTCGCAAGAGGATGGGCCTGAACGAGTTATGCTTCTCCTGCTGACCTGCCGAGGACGTCCCCTAGTCTCCTTACATTGCCAAGAAAAGATTACACCGCTGTTGTAATCATTGATGTCCCTGCTAATTTTTTTTCTTTTTTCTGGCATTTGGCCACATTAGACTTAATATCATAGAGCTTGCTGGAATAGCTCATTTCCGAGGTGTCAGCAATCAGTGCTTCCTGTAATTGCACAATTGTTTTGCGTGCCTTCTCATGTGCATGAATATTTCTCTTAATAAGAATTTTAAGCCAGCTTGTGGTACATTCCAGCAAAACAGATTTCCATTCCTCTAGGAGGTCAAATTCCTCCACTGTGAATTCAAATGGAGGGAGCCGATCCACTCTAAGCCCCCTTGGTGTAATGTTCATATCAACATATTTTTGCAAAAGTCTGATATCACAATACAGAGACACCTCTTTCTTTAAGAGCCTTTCCAGCTGCTCATACCTTTCATCAGTCTGGCTGTCCATCCCCATGGACCAAGGATCATTCTCCAACATTTTGTTGTCTCTCCCCTTCCACATCTCTGTAGCTTGCCCATCTCAGCTTGGGTGTGATATGAAAGAGAGAGAGAGAGATAATTGGGAACATGTTTTTTGAGAGTGCAACAAGTTGGCAAATTTTAAAAATTCCCTGCAGAATATTTTGTCAGAAATGTTGGAGGAGCAAATGGTTGTAACTAAGGAAATGATTCTTCTGAACTGGGACATTGGATCTGAATCATCCAGCTATACTAAGGCCTAGCAAAGTTTAATGTTATTGGTTGCAAAAAAAAAAGCTATTGCTAGAAAATGGAAATCAAAATCTAAACCAACTATAACTGAATACTGACTGTTGTAAAGGGGATAAACTAAATGGGGAAGTGAGATCTTTATTAAAGGGAAAGAGAAAATTACATATAAATAAATGGAATTTGTGGGAACAATACATGCACAATCGTGTTCAGGAGGAAGAAGAATGAAATTTAAGGGTAGGCAGGAATTGTGCAATTTATATACTGTTGGAGTGACTGAAAATTGTTAAAATGTATAGTGCATAAAAATGTTAATATGGTTTCTTTTCTATTATTGTGTATGTACCTATGTCACATTTTATGTCATGTTTAATACGGATGTTGGGGAAGACCACATTGTAACATACTAGAGATACTGTATGGATAGAAAAATTAAGAGAACTGGTAAGAAGCTCATGTTGGGTCTAGGTAATGGTCACTGTTGATGTGGCATACTAACTCTATATACAAAATGGGGGAAAAGGGGGTTAATGTTGATGCCAATGAAATGGGAAGAAGCAACAGCTAGAGAAGCTATGACAAAGTTAAGAAAAGTTCCTAAATGAAAACCCCAGGGTCCATCTGCAATACATAACTTCTACCTAAAGGTATTAACTGACATATTTACAAAATACTTTTTCCCTGAATAAAAATTATTTTCATGCACATCCCAAATAGACATCATCCTGGTAAAAACAGGAAAACAATACTCTTCCTTAAGAGTGAACCTGCAAGCCATCCTAAACTTATAGACTGATAACTTGGCTTCTGAAATATAGAAATGATACACTATAATTGATGCAGATAGACTTTATAGCTAACTAGATAAAAATTCAATTGTGGCAACAGAACAAAAAAGTAATACAAGAAAGTCATATAGAACAAACAAACACATGTTGTTATACAGAACCATAGTAGAGAGCTGTAAAATGGGGAATAATCTAAGCATGGCGTGGTTGGATAACAAATAAAATCAACACTGTCCCACATTCATGGATTATGTAATGCTTATAGATGTGTGAGATACACCCTATATCGATCAGTTACATTGTAGTGACTGTGAAACAGTGGTAAACCACTTTGCAGCTCAGCCATGCTAAAGGGCAAATTATTATCCCAGGGATAAATATTCAAAGGGAGATATTCTAAAGTGATTATTTGTTGTTGCTGATGTTTTGTCTAGCCCTTAACCCAATAAGCTGTTTACATAACATAACAGAGTAGGCTATGTTTACAGCTTGACTTCCAGAAACCAACCTTGTTCAAACTCATATCATCTACTTCTGGGTGATATAAAATTGCATATTTCATCAGAAGAGGATCTGAAAGCACACCAATAAATGATTAACACTTTCTCAGATGATATAAGGATGACATCTGGTCTTTATAAATGTGCAAAAGCAACATTTAAAAACGGAAAGCTGTAGCACCAAGAAAATATCAACCTTTAGACAGGAATGTGATACAAAGGAACTTGAACAGGAGGAAATGTACAAATATTTAGGAATGATGAAAGGTTGACAATAAAATGTCAACAAATGAGAACAAAGCATTGTAAGGCAAATTTCAGAAGATTAAGGCTAATATTGAAAACTGTCTTGACATCTAGGAATAAAGTTCAAGCTATATGTCAGTGTGCTTTTTATGTTCTAACTTATAGCTTTAGGAAGGGGAAGAGGAAGGAGAAAGTTAACTATAAGTAAAAAATGTTGTTTCTTAATAGTACTATTTTTATAGTGTATGGTTTTCTTTGCATGCTATAAAGTAAAGTTTTCTCAGTTATTTTTAAGTGTAATAGGGATACTATTATAAACAGGTGCTCCTGATTTTCTTTTTCTTTTTTCTTTCTCTCTTCTTCTCTCTCTCTTTTTTGTACAGTTGTAAGAAATGTAGGCACTACAATGTAAAAAAAATGTAAAAAAAAGAAGAAGAAGATAAGTCTGGTTAAAAGAGCATGACAAAAGAAAAAAATAATGTGCTTTTTCTAATTCTTACATGGGGAATGACTAGATTAAGGCCCTTAGCTTGATCTATTAGCAAGTTTTAAGAGAAAGCAATTATTATAAGGCTTTTTCTTTCAAGCAAATACATTTATGATTAGTAACAATTCTGTATCTGGTCCTCATGTATCCATGGAGACAATCTGGTAAAGAGAAATTGGCTACAATCTGATAAAGAGAAATTGTCTAGAAAAAAAATTGGTTTGGAGATAATGTTTTCTGAAAGCTTTCAGGTGTTTTCCCAGCTGGGAGGGACATAAAGAGAAGAAAAAAACCAAACAGCATGTAGTAGATGCACAAGCTGTACTATGAGTCTTGGCATGGATAACCTTTCTTTTAGGTTAACTCGAGTTTGTGAGTGTGGCTGTCAATTTGGGACATTTGTTCCTATTAGAAGGGTAAAACTTCAGTATTTGAAGATGTACATAGTTTTATGTGTTAGTATTAAGTTAATATGTTAGGGCTTTCAGTAAAACAAAAAGTTTTGTCAGATGTGACATAGACTCAAATTGATATGACAAGAAACAACTGTATAAAGTTCCAACCTGCCAGTGTATGTATGTAACACAAAAGCTGGAACTAGACATTTAACAAAAACCTGTTATATGTAAAATGTGGGAATAATAACTTTTTAATACACTGATGCCTTCTGTAATGTCTTTGAATGTCAATGGTCTCACAGATAAATACAAAAAAAGAGTAGTGAGCTATATTAAAAATGTAGAGTGTAAATATCTGTACTACAGGACACACACTTGGAAAGAACTGAACATGTGAATTTGATAAAGAAAGGTTTTTCAGGATGGTTACTCAGCAGAATACCTGGGGCAAAGGAAAAGAGGAGTACCTATATTAATTGCAAGAGGAACTCCAGTAGTGATAGAAGAGGACAAGCAAAGATAACAATGGTAAGTTTGTAGTACTAAGGGGCTACTGGCAATGGAGGAGGATTATACTGGCATGTATTTATATTCCACCTAAAACTGATATAATGGAACTTAAGAACATTTTCAGAGAAATAATCAGCTTTCAGCAAGGAATATTGTTTATAGGTGATGACTAGGACTTGATTTGCAGCATTGAAGATGTGTCTGCGGGGGGGGGGGGGGTCCCAGAAGGGAAAATATAACAAAAGAGGATAGACTTTTGAAGAAGTTTATGAAAATATTTGGCATGGAAGATGTGAATTCAGTAATAGGAGTTCAGAGTGAATTTACATAGGATTCCCCAAGATACAAAAACTGGGCTAGGCTAGACAGAATTTACATTTCACAGGAACATGTGCATTTTATTGAAGGTCTTAATATGCACCCAATAACTATTTCAGATCATGCACCAGTAATAAAGGAAATAAATACTCAGGGTAATAAAATAAAAATGAGACACTGGCGCTTTCCTACCTATCTGTTGAGAAGAGAGGAATTTAAGAAATGGGTAGTGGAAATTATTCAATAGCTATTAGAGAAGATAGAGATTTCTTCTGAAAATATAGCTAGGGAATGGGATTACATTAAGGTGGAGCTTAAAAATAGGGTGGAAATAAAAGAAAGAGTGATATGGATAAGAAGCAAGAGTTATTTAGAGAGACTGACAAATGTTAAAGTATTGCCGAATAGAGGGAATCTCACAGAACAAGAAGAGGAGCAACTGCAGAATGCTAAACAGAAGATAAAGGATTACCTCAATAATATGCATGCATTTAGAAAGATTGCTGTTAAGCACTGTTTTCTTTTTTTTTTTTTTGATAACAACTCTAGAGCACAAAAACTTTTAGCACAATGACTCAGGCAACAGAAAGTAGAAAGGGCTGTCACCAAGCTTATGAAGCCTCTAATAAGGAAGGTAAAAAGAGATCCTGTAGAGGTATTAGAAATATTTCAGAATTCTATGAAAGTCTGTATAAATCAAATAAATATGAAAATCAAGAAAAGGTACAAATGGAAATTTTT
This sequence comes from Protopterus annectens, assembly GCF_019279795.1. Taxonomy (NCBI): domain Eukaryota; kingdom Metazoa; phylum Chordata; order Ceratodontiformes; family Protopteridae; genus Protopterus; species Protopterus annectens. The sequence continues at coordinate 327,916,075 of NC_056738.1, forward strand.
ATGGAAAAATTACGTATGCCAAGGTTAGATATAGATGAGGCTCAGTTATTAACAGGATGGGAGATAAGATAAAAGTGATGTATAACCCATCTGCAGGAAAGTCCCAAGGAATAGATGTAACTCCTGTGGATGTTTGGAAGCTAGGAGGGAAAAAACTGAAAAAAGATTTGGAAGGTTATGTTTAACAGTATTTTAAAAGGAGGAGAAGTACCAACATCCTGGAAGAAGGCAGTGGTAGCTGTAATACCTAAAGAGAGTAAAGATTCATCACATCCAGCTTTATACAGGCCCATTTCAATACTAACCATTATTATAAAATGTTTATGTCTATAATGGCTATAAAAATGGCAAACATGATATCAAAAATTAATAGATATGGATCATTGTAGTTTGGGAAGGGGAGACAAACATTTGACAACATTAACAGAACATTGATGTTCTAAAGTGAAGCAGAATGTAAGAAAATGCTGCTGTTGTTGGTGGGTCTTTATGCAGAGAAAGCATTTGACAAAGTAAGCTAGGACTTTATAAGCAGGACAATAGAAACATTTACATTCCCTAATAAAATTATAAGGTTGATTAATTGGATATATGAGGGATCAGAGGCAAAAATTAAAGTGGGTAGGGTCCTCTCTGATTTCTGCTTGAGCAGAGGAACCAGGCAAGGGGGGGTCATCTCTCTCCTTTGCTATTTGCATTATATTTAGAACCATTTTCAAAGAAAATAAGGGACTCAGAAATTCAAGGATATAATTGATAAGGCAGTTAAGAAAAGCTGGCTCTATTTGTAGAGGATATTATTTTATACCTGACAAAACCAGAAATGGACATTACAGTGTCATGGAACATTTTGAGATAGTTTCAAATCTTTTCAGGATACAAAATTAATGAAGCTAAAACAACAACAATAGCAGTAAATTATGTACCCACACACAAATTGGTTCAGCAATATCCATATTTATGGGGGCATGATAAAATGAAGTATTTAAGAATATGGATTAAAAATGATTCAGGTATGGCAGCTAAGGATATGTGGGAAGAGACTAAATAAAAGATAATATAAAAACTGAGAAAATGGAAGTTCTGTTATATAGCTGTAGATAGTAAGATACAAGCAGTTAAAATGTTTTTAGTTCCTTTGGTCTTATAAACAGGTCAGGCATATTTTTATCAGTCAGAGAAGAAGTTATGGATAGCAATTAATAAAGAGTTGAAAGATTTTATCTGGGAGGGGAAGATGACAAGAGTCAAGTGGGATATGCTGATTCTTCCAATAGAACAAGTGGAAGGCAGATTGGGATTACTCAATTTGAAATGATATTTCAGAGCAACACAGGTAAGGCTCCTGTACATAGCACAAGCAGGGGTGATGATGAAACAGGGGACAAGCTCAAGAAATAAAGAAAGACTGGGATTTTGGATGCAGACCTTTAAGGAGAATAACAGTAATCATACAGAATATTATATTTTTAAAGTAGCAGAAAGTATATTAAGAACTAAGCCAACATGGGAATGGTGAAAGAAGATTTTGTTGATAGGGATGACTTCAACTAGGGTTACAGACAATAGGCATGAGGGGGCTCAAATTTATTGGAGAAAACTGGCAAAGGATCCAATGTTTTGGGAGCAAATAACTAGAGAGGGAAAGGTAATAGAATGGGAAGATGCCAATAATTTATGTGGACTGCAGGTCAGAGATTGCCTTCTTTATCAAGGATTAATATCAGAGTATAGGTAAAGAGAAAAAATAGGAGGGTCCTAAACGAAAACCAGCACTAGTAGAGTTTTTATTAGCATATAGAACAGAGGCTGCTGTTAAAAAAGGAATAATTATTAGAGCATATAAAATATTGCATGATAGCTATAAGTCTCAATCAGAGGAGGTTAGAAAGGATTGGGAAAAGAGATTGGATAAGCAATTACAGAGCGTCAATGGGGGGATATATGTATATCTCCCAAATATGCAACAAAATCTAGAATATTTAGGATTTTTGCTTGAAAATGTTTACATAGATATTTTTATACCCCAAGTAGACTCCAGAGAAGTCTTCCTCAGGTAAACAGCAAATGTTGGGCATGTAATGGGGAAGAAAGAGGTAATTGAGAATATATTTTCTGTGACTGTAATGAGTTGACAGACTTTAAAGATTCCCTGCAGACTACTCTGTCAGAGATGCTGGGTTAGCAAATTGTTGTAACTACAGAAATTATTTTTCTGAGCTATGATACAGAGTCCGAATTTCGTAGACATAATAAGTCCTTGCTGAGTCTAATTATAGTGGCTGCCAAAAAAGTAGTTACTAGAAAATGGAAATCAAAATCTAAACCAACTGTGCAAGAAGTAGAAGTAGTGAATATAGTAACAGAGATAAAACAACTGGAATTGTGATCTTTAGAAAAGGATAGAAGACAATTATACACAAAAATGGGAATTGTGGGAAGAATACATACAGGGGAGGAATGAGGTTTAAAAGAAGACAGGACTTGGATGAGCTAGTATGTAATGTTTGGTTGACAATGATTGGGAAGATTATAGGTGATGTATAATGTTTGCAACTGTGATTATGTCAGTATGGTTTGTGATGTAAAATGCCTACAACTGTGATTGTGTCATTATGTTTTGTTTTCATTTATGTAAATGTATGATTGCCTATGTCAAAAGTGAATAATTTAATAAAGATATTTCTTGTTTAAAAAAATATATAAATCTGCTGCAGTGAAGGAGGTATGGGCATCCTCGAAATGAACTACATATATAGGTCTACAGTCATGCGACTGCATTCATATTTGCTGATCTTATCAAATCCAAACCTAGTGAAGGTTCTAAAGTATGAGGAAAAGAGGTCCAAGATAACATTTTTTCTTAGTTTACCAGAAGCATTTCAGAATCAGACAACTACTGAAAGCACAAAAAAGAGACTATAAAGAAAAAAAGAAAAGGAAAACAAATTGGAAAGCCCATTACTATAGTGCCTGGCATAAATAAAACTAGAATAGCCACATGTTGACCAAAATTTAATACAGGAACGGCTAAGGAGAGGTGAATTTAAACCAAATGATAAAATGCTAATGATGACTGACCAAGATACTGGGCTATGAACACATTGGTTTACAAATTCTCTAGAAAAAGTAGGAGAAACTGACAAATTTAAGTTCTGTAAAACAACTGGAAGCAATTGCACATATTGTTGCTGGCTGAGAGTCTGTACACTGAAAGACACAATAATCTAGAAAACTGTTGCACTGGAGATTGTGCAAACACTACAAAATACAAGTAGCTGAGAAGCCCTGGAAACATGAACCACAAATCACTCTTGACAGTGATGAAGTTCAGATCAAATGGGATCACCCAATTCCAACAGTTAAGAAAACCAGACATAGTAGACTAGTAGTCCAAGAGCAAAACACAAAACTAGTGTTAATCATTGAAACTGTGACACCCAGAGATTATAGTATTTTATATACTGAGAGATACAAAGTCATAAAAGACCAGAAATTAGAGCAATGTGAAGTGAAGATATCCAGATAGTTCTAATAGTAATAGGAGCAACAGAACTAATAAAAAGAATTGACAAGTCTATTTAAATATGCTGCCAATAAATGTAACCTTGTATAACCTGCAGCAGGAAGTAATTCTGGGTACATTGCAGGTGCTAAGAAGAAAACTCTTGGCTAATATCAAAGATTAAAACAATACTAATTTCATGCACTCTTATCATACCCTGGCTTAAGAATCGGGTCCATTCCTATCACGGTATTAGAAACCCAAAACATCAGGAGTACCGCACCCACAGACTCAAAACACATGTTTAAAACATCATGGCATGACGTTTCCTACACTTTAACAGCACTCTGGGATTATTTACAGGATTTTAAATATTTTTATATGTAATTCCAGACTCTGATCACCTGGAGGCTGACATATTGACATGGTTTGGATAAATCAGGTTGCCATTCAGTATCCCAGAAATCATTGTTTGGCTCAAAAATGTTAAATCATGCAGGCCTTCGTTTGCCTAAAGTTCCTGTCATTTCATAGATGTTGCATTCTTACAAAGTACTGAGTAAAATAGAACAGTTTAAGTAACATTCCCTGCTGCTGGATGACTACTTAAAACAGAAACAGTGCAAATGCCACAGAACACACTCAAATGCTGTTTACTGCTGCCTTTTTTTCTAATTTAGTTTAAATGGCACTAATTTGTGAGACAATGAATTCCAGTCCATTTACTCCCCCCCCCCCAATAACACTTACCTTCCCTAGCTGTCAAAGTCCTGAGGGTAATTTGACCTGGTAATTCCATTGATTGGCAGATCTCAGCAGGGTGCTTGACTCATGTAATTTAATCTTTGCTCTAGCATTTCCTTTGTTAGAGGGGACATTTTTTTGCTGCACTATAGCCATGGCCTTACTTGACTGCAATCACATCCAGTAAGGTCTTGCACCAAGGAGCTAAAGAATAAAACATTTATACTATTAACCAGTTTAGATCTTTATTAATTTAAATGTTAAGGAATCACTTCATGCTTCCACCTTGTTAAAAATTGAGATTTACATGTGCAAAGTGTCTTGGTATGCAGTGTTTGCCTTCATATGTTTTTACTCCACTGGTTGGTTTGCAAAAAAAACATTTTGCAGTGTCCCTGGATTTGTCTTTGTACATACAAACCACATTGCTATATTTTCCCCTTCCTTTTTCTTGTGCCCAGAAGTCACTTATAACAAAGTACATTTTTTATTGATTTTTTTTTTTTAAATAAAGGACATCAAGGTTAACTTACCTTGAATCAGATAATGGATGCCACTGCACAGAATCACTGTTGAAATATTTGTGCATGGACAAAATCCCTTACTAAATCTATTTGCCAGCCTCCAGTTCAATTGGTGCTATGGTTTTAATATACTGGTGTGTTTGCTCATGCCTTCCAAATATCTCCACCATTACATACCAGTTTTGCAGTGTAGTAACCACCCGACATGCCCATACACCTTTAGCCATCAATATGCAGCTACACCTGTTCATGTGAGTATGTGAATTCATTTTCAGACTTAAGGTGTGGAAGCTGCACTGAATAATTCTAGGTGCTTGTTCAGGTTTCACATGGTGCTTGCTTAGAGCTACTCTGATGTAAAGCCACTATGAATATGTTGCACTGCCACCTCTGATACCAGGTTAATGTTTTAGTCTTTCTATTCCTGCACTGCACACTAGCAGTATCTGATGCAAATACAACAGAGAAGTATGCAAGCAATGCACCACCTAAGCATCATTTGCCGTGCAGAATGTACAAGTATGCATACCAAATTTGTGTTTCCAAACGTCGGTGCTACTACACTACTACTGAATAAAATGAACAACACTCAGGCTGGGGGAAGGACAAGGGAGCCATGACATCACAGAATGGGTGGGTCTTATTATTTTAGTTAGAATCAGATGATGGCTGTGGTGATGTCACTTTGGGGGAGGGAACTGATTAAAAAAAAAAAAAAGTACCTGCACTGCCTGGCCTCGATGATGTCAGTAATTGGGTGAATCCAGCAAGCTTTATTCAAACATGAGAGAATCATTTTGTAAGTGAAACCATCACATTATGAGAAGGTAGGCTTCTGTTACAGAAGTAAGGGGAATTATAAAAATTGTAAATGCTTTATTGTTGTTGCTTTACAGAGGACAATGTAAATAGGGAGGAAAAGGGCCGTGAAGTTGAGGAATACATTAGAGAAACCTGTTGTACAGACCACATGAAGGTGAACGTGTATCTCTCTGCAGTGTAGGAGCTTGCTCCTGGGGGTATAATATCATAGGCTATAGTACGTAACGGATGTTTTATTTCTCTGAGCGTAGGTCTTATATCAATAATAGGACATCTGTGTTTGCTGTTCTGGTATGGTATTTGGTTTGCCAGAATGTGAAGCTAGTGGCCCTGTGATACAACGTCTGTTTGTATGTGCTGTTTTTGTATTTGTTTAGTTATATGGACACATAAACATTTCACTAGTATACAGAATTGCTATGGTAGCTGTGTCTAGCTCTACTCTAAGCTGTTAGCACTCTGCACACCTTCTGTTGGCTTTGTATGACTGCACCTGCTTGTGTTCTCCTACCCTTTTATGTATTTATTGGCCTGGGGTCTCCTTTTTCTGTGCATCATTACATGATTAATTGCCATATATATTGAACTGAGTCTAAACCGTCTGTTATGTGTTCTTTCATACAGACTATGACTGACCTATACAGTAACTATTTGGAATATCTGTGCATAATTTGCTGCCTTTTTGCTGTGGCCTGTCACTTCACTGGACATATTTCATGTCTTATCTTATAGATGAGGATCCCTGTAAGGAAAACTTAAAAAATGTATAGGAACAACTCTTTAAGATGCATTGCAGGTGGGGAGAGCACTTACAGCTGCATTGTCTTCCATAATGTCACTGTATATGCTGCTGCTTTTGCTCAGCTCTATGTTCTCTGCTGCCTTTCCATATACTTGTCAGTTGCCATTGCTTTCAGACGTATTAGGAAACAGGATCGAGCTGCACACTGTCCTGCCATTTTACTTCTCTCGGATGTGTCTGAGGGTTATGATGATCTGTATCAGAGAGACACGATGGTTTCTGTGATACATGGCACAGGGGTCTATATTAGAACATCGAGGTTTAAAACCTTTGAATGTTCTAATATTGAACCCTACTTAGCTTAAAAAACTTAGAAAGCTTAAAATATCGAAGCAACAGAAACCCAAATTCTTTCCTAGGGAAAGATTTTGGTTGTCCGTTTCTGTTGCTTTGGTATTTTCAGTGCTGTGGTGCAAGGTTACGGGTCGGGTTCAGGTAAGGTTAGGGCAGGTTAGGTGAGTTAGGGTTAGGGCGCGGGTTAGGTATGTGTGCGATTGTGTGGACATGAGGGTTAGGGCAGGTTAGGTGAGTTAGGGTTAGGGAGCGGGTGAGGTGAGTGTGCGCTAGTGACGAACCTTAGGGTTAGGGTTTGGGTTAAGGTAAGTGGATAGTGAGTGGTGTGTGTATAGTTTAGTGTAGGGTTAGTTGTAAGATTTTAGGTGTATGTGTGTGGATTGCTGTTTGCTTGGTGTGCTTGTGTTGTGTGTATGTGTTTTGGAACAGCAATTTTTTTCCCTAGGAAAAACTGTTCTGACAGTTCAAGATTGTAAGCTTTCACTTACATAAGGTTGATTAATCATCGTTCACTTCTTTATGCAGTCGGTGATCTACTATAGACCCATGGCACTGTGGGAGGTTGACCCTGCATGCATAAGTTGGCTGTCTAGCTACTGTAGATTGAGGCCCTCAGATAACAGGAATGGAATGAAATGTTATTTTGTATGATGGTATGTTGAATGTACTACACATACTCCTGCAGGTGCTTTGAATTCTTTCACAGATCTGTCTAACCACCTTACAGGTGCATGTGGCTTCAGCCTGTCTGAATCACAGTGCCATTATATGATGGATCTGAAGAGTGCAGACGTCCAGTTATAAGGAGAAGAGGTAAGACCACCAGTAGGAATGCCATTCATATTAGTACATCTTTTTTCTCGTGTGCCCTTGCCATGGTTGTATCTTGTCTGTCACTGCTCTCTGGGTCATCCCCTACATAACTGTTTCACTACCCACTAATTCTGCTAATCTCATCCACTGGTCTTCTTCAAAATGTATTTATTTCTGCATCACTTAAAACTTTTATTTATTTGTTGGCTAATCAAGTACATGACCTGTTCCAGAGTCTTTTTTAACCATGATCCAGGCATAAGGCAGGGTTCACTGTCCATTCCATTTTATTCATCTCTGTCTATATCCTGCCTTTTTTTATACTCATGGCATCTCCTCTGCCTGCTTGCTTTCTAGAGCAACCCTCTGTATTTATGCCTGTTGCATTTTCACTTTAGCTATGTGGCTTGTCCAGTATGTGCCCAGTCTCCATTCTGTGCTCAGTTTTCCTACCTCCCTCCCACATGTTGCATGCTTAATGCACATTCTTCCCTGCTATGCTCTTCTACCTGTCTTTCACATAATGATCACCATCTCCACCCAATGCCTCTGATAACATTTGTGCTGTGGTCAGATTACTAGTATGTTATCCCCTGCAGCAGTGCATGCTGTGGGTTTGCACTGGTTCCACTGTGCACTTTGTTGTCCTTTGCATGTTCCTGTACCCATAGCTAGGAGTGACAGTTTGAGTTACTCATTGCAGGTGGGGTGAGCCATACAAATGGATATGAATTTTGTATGTTTGATTGTGCTGGCATGTTAAATTAGTATATTTGGTACTACTACCACATTAGTATGTCAGCTGCTGTGGCACATACCCCACTGTCCTGGTCTAGTTTAATTTCCACCTGTGATACTTGTGTACTGTCCTATGCATTCTGTCTTCACTATGTTGTGACTTTGTACTTACTGTTCAGTCGAGTTTCATAGACATTTGATTACATAAACATACATTCACTGTCCTGTGTTTTTGTTTTGGTTTTATTTAAACCTTTATCGGTGTGTTATGTTCTTTGTTGTTCTGTATACTCTTACATATGCATTGTCATGCCACAGATAATGTGCCTGCCAGTTATCTGGCTAAAGTTGCCACTCCTGCAAAATATGCAGCTCAGACAATTTTTTTTTTTTGCTACTCTACATGGATCAGCCCTGGTAAATTGTTTGCACTACTCTCTTTCTTTTAATATTTTATAATCTGGTATTTTGTTACTTCATGTTTCACAGTGTATGCTTCTTCTATGGGTTGTAATCTGTCCATTTCCATATACATCTGTTTTTGCCTGTTGTATACCGTTTGCATCACATGCTGCATTTTTTATTATTCTAAGTGTATGTGTGTATGTATGTATGTATGTATATATGTGTAGGGGTGTATACTTGCGTATGTGTGTGTGGGGGGTGCAGTAGCCTAGTGCACACGATAACATTTTATGTATTTATGTCGTATGCTGCTGCTCCTTTCTTTCTTCTTGATCTCTGCTCATCCTTTGGTTATTTTGAATTATAGTAGCCTTCTTGCATGCTGTTTGATGACTGTATGCAATTACATTGCATGATATTTTTCCTGTTCACAATATAGGTCCATGACATTAGCATTGCACTGTCCCTTGTTTTGACTTTATAAAGCTCACCCATTTTCATAGACATATTTTTTTACATAGTAGGGCTGGAAAAAGCAAGAATATAGTTAATCTTCTTAAACTAAGAGATGTTGATTTTAAGTTATACTTCTTAAATTCTATTGGTGTTTCAAGATTGAGGTTTATTTAAGTATTCCTATCCACTGGTGAAAACCTTTTACCCTCTTATTCCATACTCAAACATCACTTTACAGTAATTAAAACTTGGCAAAACCAAACTTCATTGAGTATTTCATATACCCTTCAGTCTCCACCTCATGACTGGTACACTGTAGGTCCTAATACTGATATAATATGATGTGCACACCAAACTGTATAAAAATAACAGACTCTGAACGAGTAACACTAAAAAGGTTGGGGGGTATATTCTCAATAAAATAATATGAATAAAAAGGAAAGAAATGTTTCAATTATTTTAGCATATTCTAAACCTCAATTAACAAAAGTAAAAAATGACCAATGTGTTTGTGTGTGTGTGTGGGGGGGGGGGGGCAACAAAGGCAGACATTTATATTATTAAGGGATCTAACATTATAGTGGGTACCTGATACATCTTTGCCATCCTCTTCATAACAGATGTCTACCAATGTATGGTAATGTGCACAACAACATACCTTTGGGTAATATACACAACAATATACCATCAGTTCACCCTAGAAGAAGGAGGATTGCACAAATGAAACAAGACATACTGTGTGCAGGATATGAGACTTCCTTGATCTTGGACTGAATCTGATCTGCCATGTTTTGTGAATATGTAGATACCCAAGAGTGAGCTTCACAGATGTCCTGACCTGAGACATTCCCAAAAGAAAATTTTGCCATAGCAGCTCATGGCTTTCACCCTGGTAAACTGAGACATAAGCATATTTGTTATATTTATCACAACAAAATGTGATACAGATGTCCAAACATCTTGCAAGTGTTTACTTAGAATGTGGTCTGCCTTGTCTTCTTTTCATGAGTATGAAAAAATGATCGGCTTAATGTAAATACTTCAACATTTTGTTCTGAAATCCATGTTGTGTGTAGATAGCCACTTGGAAGAGAAACTTCCCACCTTTATTCTGATGACAGAAAAGCAGTAGGGATAGGATTCACAGACGTATTAGAATGTAGCCCAGCTCTAATTAGCATATGCAGCGGCCAGGTGCAGTGTTGCATGATCCTATGATAATGCCTAATACATGACTGCTTAGCTGTGATGCACCTCACACAGTGAAGGTTGATTATTAGCACTGCAGTGTTCTGCAGTGCTCACCTAGGAATCCCATCCTAGGAGATGATCAGTGTGGATCCTACCTTTGACATAAAGGAAGGATAATTTTTTGAGGAAACCATGTCTTTATGAAAGATTGCATAAGGTTCTTTTATACACTTCTTCTTCTTTCGGCTTTTTCCCAGTTAGGGGTCGCCACAGCAGATCATCTGTCCACTTATGATTGGCAGTGGAGTTTTATGGTGTCAAGTTGCCAGCCCAGCGCCCAACCTTCCACAGAAGGCACACACTCACACCAATTTAGAGTGTCCAATTCACCTACTGCATGTCTTTGGGATGAAACCGGAGTGCCCAGAGGAGACCCACACGACCACAGGGAGGACATGCAGACTCCACACAGAAGGCACCCCAGCCGAGAATCGAACTGGAGAACCTCTAGCTGTGAGGTGGCAATGCTAACCACTGCACCACCGTGGCCACCCAAGGTTCTTTTATACACTCTAACCCTAAAATCCTTCTGGCTAAGGAATTAGCTACCAAGACAATGATCTTTTATGAAAGAATTTTTATTAAACCAGTTATAATGGTTCCTAATGATATGCTGTCAGCTTTTGAGACATGAAGTTTATAGGGCAAGCAGGAAAATGTTTTTTATAAGATGTCTGAGAGAAATATTTTGGCAGTTGTTATTGGAAGCCAATAGATTCCCAGGGCTGAATGAATACATATCCATTGCCCCTATTTTAAAAATGAGAGCTGCAAAACTATAAAATAAGTATATATATTGTTTTGCAAGTTCCTTTTGTTGGTTTTTGATTCAAGTTTATTTATCTGTCCAACACATTGTGATGGTTTCAGTATTTATATATTTATTTTAAAGTTCTTTTAAAAAAATGTACATGTTTTTATCTACTTTCATCTGTATTTGTGGCAAGTTGGTAGGTTGTCACAAATATTTTAGTTACAGGATTTAATTGGTGTCAATTAAACAATTGTTTTAACTACTAATTGGATTGGGAGGGGTATATAAGCAGACACAGCCTTCATTCTTTCATTTTTACATCTGAGGAAGTCTGGTGGACGAAAACGCTTTGTATTGTGTGGCGTTTATGTGATTAAACCTGCTGCTGCTTACACCTACAGGCTCGTGTTTTATTATTACCTTCTGCCTCTTTGGGTGCCTGTTGTGGTTTTATTGGTTCCTGGTTCTGTGGCACCCTTTCCTTGGAGTTTTTGGATTATAAGATGTCTGAGATGCTACATAACCTTTAAGAAATTGTGAGCCACAATACATGATGTTACTAGAAGATAAATCATCAGAAATGACATAGAAATTAATTCTAATTGTGGAATATGAAATACTAGAATTAAAATAAAACTGTTTAAAATGTCACAATATAATATGCACATCTACCAAGAAAAGGATTTCCAAACATTACTAGTTTGTTTATGTTTTGATGCATGGAATGTCTATCTAGAAAAAGTCCATTTTCAGTGGAGTCCAGGAGGAAAAGCTTGTTAAAACAGCAAATGTGAATAAATGGAAATTCATAAAATGAATGCAGATTGCATATGGGAAACGTTTTTATATGTTATTTACAGAACATTATGAATACACAGTAGGAAAGAAACAAAAAGGAGAACATACTGTTAAATAATGCAGCATGCATGATAAACATACATTAGGTAATGAATGCTACTTATAAGAAAATCTACATACACAAAGAATACTACACGAGACCTGTTAAGTTTTTAAAATTCAAAAGCAGAACACCTCAAGTTTGTCTCTCAACATTTGCTGACTATTCTGAAAACAACAGCAGCACAGACATACAAAGAAATAAAAGGGTTACATCCATCACTATGCATATATTACATGAGTAATAAACAATGGAAACTCAAATGGTAATTGTATATCTAAGTAATGGTACCAAATAAACCCTTTTCTTTTAACTAAATACATTTTCTAGTGAGTAGTCTTGGATTCCTTTGACTAGACAATACTGCCCTCTGAGTTGGCAGACTTTAAAGATTCCCTGCTGGCTGCTTTGTCAGAGATATTGGATATGCAAATTAATGTGACTAGGGAAATGATTTTTTTGAGTTATTATACAGAATTGGAACTGCCTAGACATAGTAAGGCCTTGCTGAGTCTAATTGTGGTGGCTGCCAAAAACCACGATTACTAGAAAATTGAAATCAAAGTCTAAATCAACTTTACTAGAAGTAGCGAATATAGTAACAGAGATAAAACAACTGGAATTGCGATCGTTAGAAAAGGGTACAAGCAAATTACATAGGAAACATGGGAATTGTGGGAACAATACATGCTGAGGAGGAATAAGGTTTAAAAGAAGGCAGGATATGAATGAGCTATGACATTTTTGAATGACAATGACTGGATATATTATAAGTGTTGTATAATGTTTGCAGCTACAGTTATGTCATCATGGTTTAATGTATAATGTTTGCAACTGACATTGTGTCAATATGGTTTGTTTTCATTTATATAAATGTAAGATTGCCTGTGCCATACATGATACTTTAATAAAGATGTTTCTTGTTAAAAGAAACTGCCCTCTGTCAAAAAAAAAAAAAACAGATCTGCAAGGATTATTTATAAATCATCCATACCGCTAACATAAGACACAAAATTGGGTTAAAGACCTTGCCCTGTTGAAGGTTCAACAAATTCTAAAGCATCACAAACCAAATTATACTTCGTTGGTAGAAAATAGAGACCAAAACAATTTTTGTAGTTAAGCACTTTTGTTGTTTTAATACAACAGAAAAAAACTTCTATAGAGTTAGTATAAACAATGCCAGTTTGCTCTTTTTATGTTAATCAAGTCACATTGATAAACAGCTGACAGAATTTGAAAAAGTTATGGAAAAACACTATAATATATATAAACTATCAAAACAATTACTTTCATGCAATATATAATTCCATTTCATGTTTTATATACTTTGTGCCTTTAAAAGGAATTTAATGTTTATTGCACCTTCCCCATACCTATTTCCCTTGATATGAAAAGAGAGATATAGTTTTTAACAAATGGAAAATTGTATCAAGTAATCGAGATTTAAGTAGTATCATTGACAGTGCACCAGTTGTTGTTTACAAAAGAATTAATAACATTGTCTGTTTCGGAGGCATCTACCTTCAGTTTGAAAACTTCTTCAACTCCATTTGGAACCTATTGTTGTTAATTTTGTAAATTTTCTGTAGGTGCATTAATGAGGGTTATTTTGAAATGCACAGGGAAAGAATACATAGCAAAAAGAAAGATTTATATGTAATTCTGAAGGTAGTGTTTATTTGGCAACCTGTTGTTCCTATGAGAGCTTCTTTGTATGTAAAACTACTAGAAAGCTCTTGTAGAGAATTTATGAACACGTTTTGGCAATAAAGAATAAGAATTTTGTGAATGCTTTGGCCAAACATGCAAGTGTTTGTGGTGATTGTGTTTTATTTTTTTCATTTGTAGTAGATCAAATATCCACTAACTTATTTAGTAGTGATGTAAACACTACTCTTGAGTTTAAAGGAGGTTAAATGGCAGATAGCCCTATCAGTAGACAGGATGGTGAAACTCAAGGGTTCAATAAACATTAAATGCCTTAAGATGTATTAGACATATATGAATAATGAATGTGATTATTTGTAAATGTTTGGAAGATTAAATTCTCAAGCATTATATAAATAAAATAAAATAAATTAGGAATTTCAGCATCTTATCAGAATACATACCAACAGTCAAACCTGATGACTTCCAAGATGGCTGCACATTGAGTAACACCTGTAATTTCAGTTCTCCCAGTGTGAAAACAGAAACTCAGAAGAGAGAGCTGGTGAAGCCTTTTTTGGGGGTAAAATTCAGTAACTGGCAAGTAATTACACTGCCTGGATGCCAGCAAAAAAGAAATTCAGAGAACCTGAAAGAAAATCAACCACAAAAGGTAAGGAAAAAACAATCACTGGGAAGAATTCTGCAGCTGTTCAGCAAAAATCAGTGCATGCTCCAGCTTTGGTGCAAGACATGACTTCCAGTAACCTAGAGACAAAAATAAGTCAAATGTACTTAGAGCTGATTAAAATAAATGAAACACTGATGGAGTATATCAACTCAAGTAACAAAGGGCTGGATAAAATGGAAGAAGCTTTAAACAGAATTTCAAATAAGGTGATAAAACTGCAAAAATCAGAGGTTGAAATGAAGAAAAAGCTGGCTGAATATGAGAATGCTCAAGAAGAGATGTTTAAAAAAATAATAGAATTAGAAGACAATCTGTGGTGGTGCAGTGGTAGTGTTGTTGCCTCACAGCAAGAGTTTCTCCTATTCGATTCTCGGCTGGAGTGCGGGGAGTGCCTTCTATGTGGAGTCTGCATGTCCTCTCTGCGGTTGGGTGGGCATTTGAAAGACATGCGTAAATGGGCGTGCCTTCATTGAAGGCTGAACGTCGAGCTGGCACCTCAGCATTGGTGAAAATCTACTGCCAATCATTAGCAGACCGAGTTCCGCTGTGGCAACCCCTAACTGGGAAAAGCCGAAAGACACATACAATAGAATTAGAAGACAGAGCATGCAGGCAAAACCTGAGATTTTCTGCTGTACCAGAGAAGCAGGAAGGAACAGACTCTATTAATTTTATAAAAGCACAAATAAGCAACTGGACTGGTATTACACAGCAGGAGTTGTTAATTGAAAGGGCACATTGTGTGTATGCTCCAAACCTGGCCATGAGAAAGAAACCTAGACCTTTAATAGTAGAAAGAGTTGATTCTGACAAAACTGTGCAGAAGGACAAAGTACTAAAAGTGGGAGATAGAGTATTTGTGGAACATCATTACTCAATGTACACCAGGCAGAAGAGGAGTAAATCATACCTCTAAACCTGGAAACATCAAAAATCTGGACAAAGGCCCATGAAAAGTAGGTACAACTGGCCAAAAATCCGGACACTGATCAAAATAAAATTTGCATACATGATCATGTAACCCTGCCTGCTCCAATGGAGTTGTGGGATACCAGCATAAAGGTTGAAGTTACTAAATAATAATAAATGTCAGACATTCAAATTTCAGACTTCATATCCCTCAGAAAATACACAATAATGCAAAACCTGTTATTCTAGCAAATGTCTGAGTTAACTTTACAGCAGCAATATTTAAAATCTGTCCCTATTTTTGATCCTTTGTACCACCATTA
Source organism: Protopterus annectens (assembly GCF_019279795.1). Lineage (NCBI taxonomy): Eukaryota > Metazoa > Chordata > Ceratodontiformes > Protopteridae > Protopterus > Protopterus annectens. The sequence continues at coordinate 327,931,654 of NC_056738.1, forward strand.
TTCTTGGCTTTGTCCAAATCTCTTCCTCTGAGAGGTTAAGAGGTATGCTGAGTATTACTATTCAGAAAATTCTGCTTATTTACTCTTAAATACATTTCATAACAAATCGCATAATCTACTGCTTTATTATCTCTGTTTGACTGGTGTTTTTTTCAAGCTAGTTATTTAACCATATGAAACTTCCTCTCTTTTATTTCAGGTTGCTGAAAATAATCCACAAACACCACCATCTTCTTATAGTCATACTGTGTTTTAAGTAAATTTGACATGATGATGTATGTAGGCAGCAAGGAGTACTGAAATTATCAAAGAACGAATGTCTTGTTTACAAACAAATATGGTTGCAACTTTGCCCGGTATTGGCAAGACAATCATCATAAAAAATAAGAAATGCTCTGCAATTTTAGAACACAGACAAAGCATTCTAACTTGTCTCTAATTGTTGCAGAAAACTATGACTCTGGATCTGAAACAACTAAATATGAAAAGAAAGATGAGCAACCATTCTTAACATTGTCTTCTGCAGTGATTGTTGATATGCTTTTCCCTGAAATAAATCATACAAAATACTCCACTTTGGGCATCTGCAATGGTGGCAACACTAAAGACAAACTTAACCTAGATCAATACACTCTCACACAGTAATAACAAATGGCACATTGTGGAAGAGCACACTTCCAGACAGCTACAACACTTATACAGCAAAAGACACTTACTAGCACCACAACATGCTGTTGTTCTATCAGTACAACATGAAACAAACTCTACATCCTTTGAAGAAGTAATAGGAACATCCCCATATCCAAAGCCCAAAACAACACTGCGTTACTTCTTGGTGCCGTGCTCTCACTGGTGTAGCTGCTTAAGGTTCCATATGATTCCTTCTAAGACTACAGTAGTAGAAACACAAGTCCCTCTGACAGAGTCTGTGATGTCTGTGCCCTTGCCCAGTAATCAAGGATCCTCAATCCTCACCACATAAGACTCCCCACTGACACAGCTATAGGGTACAGGTCTCAGCCTAGTGGTCAAGCTAAAACCTCCAGCACCCACTCTATTCAACCAGTGCTTTGTGTCCCTGCCCAAGTAGCACACACACACACACACACACACACACACACACACACACACACACACACACACACACACACACACACACACACACACACACACACACACACTTTGAGATATGAGTTATATACAAACACACAGACACTCCTGGGGAAGGCTGGCACAGATTCCCCAGCTATGCCCCCTTCTCTGCCAGGCTATAAGGTAGAAATCACAGCCACCAACCACTAATATCAGCTACTAATAAGGCTCTTACTAAAGGGTGTCCAGTTATTGCTGTGCAATATTATTATCCAAATAGTAAGTGTGACCCAGGGCTAAAGCTATTGGAGTGGCTTGGACAGTATCACTATATATGTGCAATGTACTCTAGAGCTTAAATTATCTCTACACAAAACAGCCACAGTTGAAAGGTTTAAAATATTTAATAATAAATAATAAAAACACAAGACAATACTTCTTACTACACAGTGCTAGTCAAAAGTTCAGAGATCACAGGAAAATGTTTAAAATAATACAGTAGAATATTTATGACATCAATACAGAAAACAGCTAGACTAAACTTACTATTTTCTAACTATATCTAAGAGCAATCACAGTTCTAAATAAACTTACATATAGAGCAAAACAGAGTACTGGTGAGTTGTTGTCAGCTTTAGACAAAAATCCAAAATGCTCTCTCTCTCTTTCTCTGAGAAAGTTCTTTAAATTGATAATACATCCTGCTGACTCATTTTAGATTACATCATTCTTAACAATTCTCTGGTTTCCCAGGCTAACAGAAACTCTTCATTAACATTTCTTAGTAAGCTTGCACCTGGTCAGGAAACCACAGTAATTAAAGACATTATATATGTAAAATCTAGCAATTAACTCTGGTCTCAAAACAATAGAAAGAATCTGCTGGTTCAGACACCATGGCTCTGAATTTGAGATCAGTCATACAAGGCTTGACTTAGCTTTCTTCCAGCAGAGTATACTGTTGTTACATTTTTGACATTCAGCATTTAACATAATTTTCTTCCATTTAAGAGAACAAGCTTGTGGCTTATATTAATATTTACAAATGACAGAATTATCTACAAAATTCTATTTAGCTAGGCCGGCAGCCTTCACATATCTTCACATCCCCCCCCCCCCCCCAGAAAACTCAAACTAGTTTTTCAAGTGTCCCTTGAGAAACGTTGCTTGAGAGGGTTAGGTCTATCTGAGTATACCTTACTCATTCCCTGTCTTGAGAACCCATCTGCGTTGGCATTGCTACTCCCACTGCAGTGCTACACTGACATATCATATACTTGCAACCCTAGGCTCCATCTTAGCAACTTGGTATTTTGCTGGCTGGCTCTGTTTAACCATGTTAGGGGATTGTGATCTGTCATTACAGTGAATTTTCTTCCATACAGATAAGGCTGATGTTTCTGCAATTCCACACTATGGCTAGACATTCCTTTTCTACAGCTGCATAGCATTCCTCCCTGGGTTGGAGCCTATGACTGAGATAAACTACTGGGTGCTCTTCTCCCTCTGAAGAAATCTGGCTAAGTACAGCTCCTACATCATGGTTCAAAGAAATCACCTGCACTACAAATTATTTGCTGTAATGTGGACTAGCTAACACAGGGGGTCCTCCCAAAGCTTCTTTAAGTTTCTGGAATGCCTGCTCACATGCTGGGGTCCACAGTACCTTATCTGGCCTGTTTTTCCTTGTCAGATCTGTGAGGGGAGCAGCTATGGTACTATAAGTGGGGATGAACTTTCTGTAGTACCCTGCTGTCCCTAAGAATGCCCTCACTTGCTTTTTGGTGACAGGTGCAGGCCATGCCTGAATGGCTTCCACTTTGTCAGATTCTGTCCTGATCTTACCACTCCCCACTCTATGTCCCAGGTGGGAAACCTCTGCCATACCCACCTGACATTTGCTGGGCTTAATGGTCAACCCTGCCCTCTGTAGTCTGCCCAGCACCTCCCTGACATGTTGAAGGTGCTCTTGCCAGGAATGGCTGTAGATGGCAATATCATCTAGGTAAGCAGGGGCAAACCCTCCTGCTCCTACTAGGATATGGTCTACCAGCCTCTGGGAAGTTGCTGGAGCATTTTTCATCTCAAATGGCATCTTTGTGAACTCATACAAGCCAAAAGGAGTCAGAAAGACTGACTTATCTCTAGCACTGGGAGTCAAGGGCACCTGCCGGTAACCCTTGATAAGATCAATAGTTGTAAGATACTTAGCTTCACCCAGCTGCTCTAGAGCCTCATTTGTCCTAGGCATGGGGTAAGCATCTGACTGTATGTGACTATTTAATTTCCTGTAGTCCACACAGAACCTGGTGCTGCCATCCTTCTTTGGCATCAGCACCACTGGGGAGGTCCAGGGACTGTTGGACTCTTGAATTATCCATAGTTCCAACATCTCCTGTATCTCCTCCCTCAAAGTCTGTTTGACTCTCACAGGCAGCCTATATGGGGCCTGCCTAATAGTTCTTTGGGATCCTGCATTCACCTGGTGCTGCACCAGGTGGGTGCATCCTGGTTTCCCAGTGAACATGTTTCCAAACTCCTGTACCACTGCTCAGATTTCTCGAACCTGGGTAGGAGATAGCTGGTTGGACATTGCTACCCCTTCAACTGAGGTGTCAGTTCAAGCCTTACTAAGGAGATCAGTCACCAGATCTCCCTCAGACTCCTCCTGCAATCCACTGTAAATAATCAGCACAAGGGCCTCCCTATCATGGTAAGGTTTCATCATGTTAACATAGTAAAATGTGTGCTCCTGTCTCCTGCTTAGCAGTTCTACCATGTAGTTAACATCAATTACCTTTCTTACCACCTTGTAGGGTCCCTCTCAAGCTGCTTACAGCTTGTTGTGTCTGACAGGAATGAGAACCATTACCTGCTGCCCCACAGCATACTCTCTAGCTCAAGCATACCAGACCTTTTTCTGTTGTTGAGCTTCTGCCAGGTTCTCCTGGGCCGAGCCCATGAGTTCCCTGAGCCTTGTCCTGAGACTTAAGACATATGCCACAACAGACTCCTTGTGAGATTCACACTCACCTTCCCACTCATCTCAAATTAAATCTAAAGGTCCCCTCACCCTATGCACAGACAGCTACTCAAAGGGTGAAAAACCTGTGGATTCCTGGGGAACCTCTCTGTAAGCAAACAACAGATGGGGCAAATATTTGTTCCACTCCCTTTTAAACTGATCTGCAAATGCCTGTAGCATGGACTTGATTGTAGAGTTTAACCTCTCAACCAAACTATTAGTCTGGGGATGGTAGGGGGTGGTCGTCAAGTGCTTCACCCCACAGTACTTCCACAGACAAGCCAGTAGGTCTGACATGAAGCTGGCAGCTCTGTCAGTCAGTATTTCTTTTGGGAAACCTACCCTGTTGAAAATCTCTAACAAAGCGTTTGCCATCTTTTCTGCCTCAATGGGGGACAAAGCCACTGCCTCAGGGTATCTTGCAGCATAATATACTACCACTAGGATATACTTTTTCCTTGTGGTACTCAGAGGCCCCACAATATCCATAGCTACCCTCTGAAATGTCTCCTCAATCACAGGCAAGGGCATCAAAGGAGCTCTCACCTTCCCTCCTGCCTTGCCTACCTTTTGGCACTGTGCACAGGTCTTGCAGTACCCTGTTACATCTCTGGAAATTCCAGGCCAATAGAAGTTCCGCATAATGCATCTCTTTGTATGTTTTATTCCTATATGACCTGCAAAGGGAATATCATGGGCTCTGGCTAGAAACACCAGATGGCAGGCTCTAGGCACTACCAACTGCTGTACCCTCTCACCTTCTAGCTCTCCCTCAGCTCAGGGGTCCACTCTCTATACAGTAACCTTTTGTCCCAGTATATAGATTCCTCCTTCCCTTGAAAATCAGGTGCCTCACTAGCTACCTGCCTCAGGCCTTGCAATGTAGTGTCTGAGAGCTGTGCCTGTCTCAACTCTCTCTTTGTAATGCTTCCCAGCTCCCCTTCCACAGGAAGTCTGGCATCCTCTGACAGCAGTGCCTCACTGTCAGCCTGGGTACTACTACTCACCTCAACCTTTGCAGCCACTCTGTCCAAGGGAACACCAGTATCCACAAGCAGCTGTGGCTCACCTTCAGTCCCACTGCTACAGAGTAGCTCCCTCCCTGAAGTAACCACCTCACCAGTCCTGGCTGCAAGTATGTGGTCTTTCTGGATCTCCCCCAGGCTACCAGACCCACATGCTTGTCTTGAAGTCTGACTGCGTGTAACTGCATAAACACATGGTACTGCCTCATCAAAATCCTTCCCTATCAGGACATCTGCAGGATGGTAGCTCGGTACCCCTGTTGTCTCAAGACAACTTACTATTGGCATTTTGTTTTTCCCACTTACTGGCTCTCTCACCTTTTGTTCCCCACCTTGCCTCCGTGGACATCTGTATGCCGCATAGCCCCACTGGTTGCATTCAAAACATTTAACCCTAGGTCCTGGACGTGTACCTGGACTAGTGGCTTCCCTTGCTACTGGCAGATTCTGTTGGGGCAGTCTGGGCTGCCCATCATGGGTTCCTTTAGACCCATGAGCAGTACTGGGGATACCTTTTCTGTGCAGGGATGCCCTGCTTGCTAGGTATAGGTCTCCCTTCTTCCACAAGTCATCTAAAGTAGCACATTGTCTATCAGCTAACCAGATCCTCATGTCCTCAGGCAAAGTGCTAAGGGCTTGTTCCCTCACCAAAAGGTCTGCCAGCCCTTCAAAAGTGGTGACCTGACATCCACTCACCCACCTATGAAAATAAGTGCTCAGTTCAGCAACATATTCACACACACTTTCATCTGCCTTGCATCTATGCTCACAAAACTTTTTTCTTATAAGTTTTAGGTGTTAGCTTAAACATTTCTAACAGACAATTATTAACAGCAGTATAATCAAAAAGTTCATGATCAGAAATTTTAGACAACACAGTTACAGCTTTACCATGGAGTAAGGGGGTCAGGAACCATACCCAGAGCCTTTGGTCAACATAATACTGTTTACATACTCTCTCACACATATGAATGAAAATATCAAAATTATCCCCCTCTGTAAACTGCAGAAGAAATTTACAGACCGTTTGTGCTTCTGGGGTCCAGTTACTCACTTCTCCATTGTCTCCATGACTCTGGTGAAGAGTCAGCATCTCCTTTTCGTGCTGCCTCTGCCTTTTCTTCTCCTCAGCTTTTAGGCATAGCAGCTTCTCATTTTCCTCAGCCTGTAGACGTCTCAGTCTCTCTGCTGCTTCTGTTTCCAAATGCCTGGCCTTCAACTCAAGTCTCTTTAGCTGCAGATGGATTTTTAAGTCCTCTGCAGAAATTTTGAGGTATCCATTCTCTGAGTGTTGCACATCCCCACGGCCAGTCTGATCACCCTCTTGATTGTTGTTTTCTGATGCAGTTGTGACTAAAACTGCAATCATGTCTACCTTAGTCAGGTTTCCATGCACCAGTCCCTTAGCCTGGCACATTTTAGCCAACTGGCTCCTTGCCAGCTTGCCATATTTCTCTGCTGACATACTTGCCTGCTCTCCCTGACTAATTAAGCTAACAAAAAAACTATAACATTTGTGATATGAACTCTGAATATTCATTGCATGGCTTATTTAGAGTACAAAAGCAACTTCAGTGATCACTGTACACAAGCTACAGGAATTCACTATCCACACCACTACACTACAAGCCAGTTGCCAACCAATTAATATGTGGTGTGGGTATACCACCACTACTAAACAATTAATATTTGATGCCCGCCCCCTGGCCCAGTAATCAAGGAGCCTCAATCCTCACCACTAACACCAGTGAGGGGAGTCCACATTGGGAAGGATAACAAATACACACACAGTAATGTACAATTTCCCTTAAGAGCACACAGAGATCACAGTCAGTTTAGGGCTGGTTTCTCCCTTTCTCTCCAGATACCCAGTAAGACTCCCCACTGGCACAGCTATAGGGTACAGGTCTCAGCCTAGTGGTCAAATTAAAACCTCCAGCACCCTCTATGTCCAACCAGTGCTTTGTGTCCCTGCTGAAGTAGCGCACACACACACACACACACACACACACACACACACACACACACACACACACACACACACACACACACACTCACACTTTGAGATATGAGTTACATATAAACACACAGACACTCCTGGGAAAGGCTGGCACAGGTTCTTCAGCTATGCCCCCTTCTCTGCCAGGCTATAAGGTAGAAATCACAGCCACCAACCACTAATATCAGCTACTAATAAGGCCCTTACTAAAGGGTGTCCAATTATTACTGTGCAATATTATTATCCAAATAGTAAGTGTGACCCAGGGCTAAAGCTATTGGAGTGGCTTGGACGGTGTCACTATATATGTGCAATGTACTCTAGAGCTTAAATTATCTCTACACAAAACAGTCACAGTTGAAAGGTTTAAAAATATGTAATAATAATAAAAAACACAAGACAATACTTCTTACTACACTGTGCTAATCAAGAGTTCAGAGAGCACAGGAAAATGCTTAAAATAATACAGTAGAATAGTTCTGACATCGATATAGAAAACAGCTAGACTAAAATTACTATTTTCTATCTATATCTAAGAGCAATCACAGTTCTAAATAAACTTACATATAAAGCAAATCAGAGTACTGGTGAGTTGTTGTCAGCTTTAAACAAAATCCAAAATGCTTTCTCTCTGTCTCTGAGAAAGTCCTTTAAATTGATAATACATCCTGCTGACTCATTTTATATTACATCATTCCTAAAAATTCTCTGGTTTCCCAGGCTAACAGAAACTCTACATTAACATTTCTTTGTAAGCCTGCACCTGGTCAGGAAATCACAGCAATTAAAGACATTATATATGTAAAATCTAGCAATTAACGCTGGTCTCAAAACAACAGAAAGAATTTGCTGGTTCAGACACCACAGCTCCAAGTTTGAGATCAGTCATACAAGGCTTGACTTATCAGCTTTCTTCCAGCAGAGCACTGTTATTACATTTTTGACATTCAGCATTTAACACAATTTTCTTCCATTTAAGTGAACAAGCCTGTGGCTTATATTAACATTTACAAATAGCAGAATTATCTACAAAATTCTATCTAGCTAAGCTGGCAGTCTTCACATATCTTCACAGAGTCACTCCGACTGGCTTCCAAAATTTGATGCAGCGTGAAAAATGCACCTGGTTGGTATTAAAATCACTTTAAATATAACACCATATGTAGAAATGTATGTACACAGTAAACATACCTAAAGTCAGTATGTTCAAATGAAGAGAAATTAGCTACTATACATTTAGCAAAAACCTTAAAAGAATATGATGAAGTCACATGTCTCGCAGATCCAGTTAATGTCCTTAAAAAAGATACAGTACCATTTCATCACTACATTTAAAACAACTGTTTAAGAAAGCTACATGGGAATCTGCTCCATACCTGTCAACCTCTTAGCACAAGAAATTTGGAGACAGCCAAAAATAACTGGGGAATAAAGACCAAAAAAATAGGGCACATTTTAAATATTGCTCTTATAAACTTGGAACGTTGCTAGAATAAAACATTTTGTGTTAGCATATTTTTTTCTGAAGGATATGAAGTTTGAAACCCAAATGTCTGTGATTATTTAGTGACTTCAGTCCTCAATGATTTGTCAGAAAACCACACATTTAATAAGGTGCAGACCAAAAATATGAGGTGAAAATCTGGACAGTTGAGAGCTATGCTCCCGTGCCATGTTTCAAGTTACGTCTGCTGCACTGCTGCTTTTAACTTAACAAAATATAAAAAATTAATGGAAATGTACTGCATGTCACAAAAAAAGCCAGCTTTGAAAAATGGAAAAAGCAACACATGGCTGCAGCTCATATTCTGTTTGACCAATGTAGGCATGAAAGGCTGAAAACTCTTTCGAGCAAAATCAACAGCAAAAACATATTGAAACTTTATGTTTTCAGCTCACAAAGCACAATTCTCCTGACTTTCATGTTTATTTACTTTTTTACAATGGCCTTCTAACTTAATGTATCACTCCATGCTCTTTTTTAATACCTTTATTGATTTATTAATTTAGACAGTGGCAAACATGCATTTCTACAAAGGAAAACAAACCATGTAAGCATGTTTTAGGCTACAAACATTATACGTGACTTTTTTGTATAACTATCATCAATCCAGTATTACATAATCACTTCCAGTTCTGAATGCATTACATTCCAAAATTAAACTTTTACTTCATACTTCACACCTCTCTGATTACAAACGATAGCAGGAAAATAAAGACTGTAGAAAGAAATGCAAGCAACAATTTTCTCTGTAAAAAAATATAGGAAGTAATCATACATTCACACTTTATTAAAAAAATTGCACAAAAGATGATTTCCCATGGATGCTGCTTGGAAATCACTCCAACATGCCAGTTTACTTTTTACAAACTCCTAAAGCAAGATAAAAGTCCAAACTGTTTATAGAAGGTTGCGTCTCAAATAGATACTGTATCGCTTAAGTACAAATCTCAGTCATTCAACTGTTAATCCTTATGATGGAATCAAATGTTTACTTCCAACACCCCCAAAGGATTTCTGTAGAATATATATAAAATAGGAATATAATATAATGCTGTAGGTCCCGACCATCCTGTTATTTTATTAATGGCAAAAGTGTGTGTCACAATAATAATTATTTGGTATTGGTAACAGTAAAAGGAAAGAGTATGGATACATTCTTGTGCAAATAAAGAGAGAGGTATGGTGGCTCTTGCAGAAATCCTGATTTGCTGTCTGTTTTGGTAGAGGTTTTTATTTACGAGCTGCTTTTTTGTATCACTCCTCTCCTGCATGTCCGCAATCATTATCATTTTTCTAATAAATTGAACATGCAGGAGCTAACCATCATCATTTTTTCTACTAAATGACACTGAGGGGATTGTTTTAACTCTTTAAGAAAAGAGTTCAGCTTGTCGCTGTATTAAAAAGATTAAAAAGAAGCTTGTGTAAACAGAACATCATAACCAGTTTATTTTTGCCAACAAGAAGAAGCTACTTAATGTGTTTTCTGGTAGTATCAGTTATGGAAATATCTTTCTGTACAGGAAATTGGGCTAATAAAGGAAAATGCATAATATATAAACAGCTGATTTTTTTTAAACCGATCTACATGCCAGATAAAATGTTTTCCCACAGCATGCCAAAAGGCAGTATGACTACTGGTGCTGGAAGATGCTCCCACACCTGCTTTCAGCTGCAGCCAACAAGGGCTCTGACTACTTGCCCATCCAAGAGGCAGGTAAAGTTTTGTTAAATTCATGAAAGTCAAACAAATCTGTGAAGAAAATGCAGACCTGTCAGTAAGCTAAAACACAGCCACCTTGTTGCTGGTGCAGAGGGACTTTTCTGCAAGAACCTATACTCAGCCTGCATCACGTAAGCTTGATTCTTATTTATTGGCTGTTCAAGCCCCACTGCCTGCACATCCTGTTATTCACTCAGACAGATAAGGAGTTAAACTGAGTTGTCTGTAAACTTACTACTCTGCTTTTGCAAACAGTCTCTAAAACAACCAGAGTTTAACTTTTAGTCCTCTCCCCTCCAGCTAGCAATCTACAACCCCTACCCCATTGGCAACATTCTGGAGTCATCATCGTAGCACCTTCAACCCAACGATCTTTCCCCCTTCCCATTACAATGCAAACTATGCAAAGTTTACTTTTTCATGTCACTTCTACAGCTTTTATTTAAATATATCAATTGAAGTCACTTACCCTTTTATGAAGGTCAGATGTAGGAAGCAAACTAGAAATCATGTTTTGTGCTGTCAGCAAGGAAGGGTGAGTCACTGTTTTTCACCCTGCTAATTAAGTTTAAGTGGAAAATGTGCACAAATTGTCTTGTATTGCAGCAGCAGCAGTAGTTAGGAGTAAGAAGTTAACGCAAGAGTTCTAGGCATACATCTCAGCCTCTTAACACAAAAAATCTGGACAAAGTCTAAAATAAGTCAGAAAATCACTAATTTTATGGGTAACAGATGCACAATAACACTGGCTTTATAAAAAACTGTAAATTAAAAAAAAATCATGATTTGAAGGGGCCACTCGGGAATTCGTGGCACCCAAATATTTTAGCCTTGAAACCAGGAAATTCTGTGAAATTTGGTACGGTTGAGAGGTATGGAGTAAATTTATTCCAGTAATCAGGGAATGTCAAGAAGCAGGCATGAGATTCAAACTGCTATATCCAGCTATCTTCAGAATATTCTTTCCTGGAGGGACAACATCATTTTTTGATGCAGAACATACTAAGGAGGGAATACAAAGGTTTGTCCAACAAAAAGTGAGCTGTGAAACAGAAGGAGAGTCTTGCTTCTTGTTCTTCTAGTAATAAAGACCACAGAGAGACTGTGCCAGTGAAACCTTTTTCATTGTTTCAAAAAAATGCTTGAGAGACAGAAAAGTAGCACAAGAGTTGGCTAGAAGAACCAGAATACATTGAAAAGTTAGCAGAGATTGTTTATGGGAGCTGGAGATAAACAGGAATAAAACCAACAACTTGGAAATTGACAGATAAATGTGGGATTATGAAGTATTAGTTATATATTTCTGAAACATGACAGAATAAGAAAACATGGAAATATTGGACTTTTTTGACTTTGTTAAACTTGTAGGGGACTCTAAAGCATATACCCTACTTCATGTCATTAATGTTTGGAGGAACACTTAGGAGAAGGGAAGAGGAAGGAAAGAGTTAACTGTAACTAAAACAAACTTTTGTTCTTAACAGTAATATTTGTATATTGAATGATATATGCATGCTATAAAGTTTTCTCAGTTATTTTCAAGTGTAATGGGGATACTAAAGTAAATAGGTGACCCTGTTTTTTCCCTCTTTTCTTTTTCTCCTTGTTCAAGTTTTAAGAAATGTAGGCACTGCAATGTAAAAAAAAAAATGAAGATGAAGAAAAGTCTGTTCAAAAGAGTATGTTACAAGAAAAAATGATGAGCGTTTTCTAATTTTCGCATAGTGGTATGACTGGCTAAGAGAATGCCAAAGGTGATGCCAAAATCTACAGACATGGATCAGTGTGGTTTTGCAGAGGGGAGTCAAACATTTGACAACATTAACAGAACATTGGTGATCCAGAGGGAAGCTAAATGTAAGGAAATACCAATGTTGTTGGTGGGTCTTGATGCAGATAAAGCATTTGACAGACTAAGCTGGGAGTTTATGATTAGGGCAATGAAAGCATTTGCATTCCCTGATAAAATTAAAAGGTTGATTAGGAGGACATATGAGGTAATCAAAGGAAAAACTTAAAGTGGGTGGGTTCCTCTCTGATAATTTCTGTTTGAGCAGAGGAACCAGGCAGGGGTATCCTCTTTGTTATTTGCAGTATATTTAGAACCATTGGCAAAGAAAATAAGAGACTTAGAAATTCTAGGATATAATTGGTATGGCAGTCAAGAAAAGCTGTCTCTATTTGAAGATGATATTATCTCATACCTGATAAAACTAGAAAAGGACATTTCAGGATTCTGCAACATTTGCAGGCAGTTTCAAATCTTTTCGGGATACAAAATTAACAAAGCTAAAACAAAGGCAATAGCTGTAAATTATGTACCCACACTGGAAGTGGTTCAGCAATATCCATATTCATGGGGACATCATAAAATGAAGTACTAAGGAGTATGGATTAAAAAGGATTCTGTTGTGGATATATGGGAAGAGATTAAATAACAGATAATACAAAAACAAATTGTAAGTTCTGTTATATGGATATGGCTAGCAAGATGTAAGCAGTTAAAATGTTTTTAGTGCCTTTAGTTTTATACACAGATCAGGCATATTTTTATCAACCAGAGGAGGGGTTGTGGATAGCAATTAGTAAAGAGCTGAAGTATTTTATCTGGGAGGGGAAGACAGCAAGAGACAAGTGGCATAAGCTGATTCTTCCAATTGAAGGGGTATTTCAGAGCTACATAGTTAAGGCTTCTATACATAGCACAAGCAGAAACCTATAATTCAAAGTGGAAAGGGATGATGATGAAACAAGAGGGAAGCTTAAGAAACAGAGACTGGGATTTTGGGTGTAGATCCTTAATGAGAATAAGAATATCCATGCAGAATATTATATTAATAAAGTAGCAAAAAAGTATTCTAAGAACTAAGCCAACACAGGAATTGAGAAAGGAGATTCTGCAATAGGGATGACTCCAATTAGGGATATAGACAATAGGCAAGAGGGGGCTGGAATTTATTGGAGAAAATTGGTAAAAGATCCAAAGTATTGGGAGCAAATAATTATAGAGGGAAAGATAATAGAAAGGGAAGAGGCCAATAATTTATTTGGACTGCAAGATAGAGATTGTGTTCCCTATCAAGGACTGATATCAGAGTATAGGCAAAGAGAAAGAAATAGGGGGTCCTAAATGAAAGACCAGCACTGGTATCATTTTTAGTTCAATCTAGAACAGAGGCTGCCATTAAAAAAGGAATAATTAATAGAGCATACAAAATATTGCATGCTAACCATAAGAATCAATCAAAGGAGGTTAGAAACGATTGAGAAGAGAATGTGTATAAGCAATTCATAAAGAAACAATGAGGGGGGATATATGTATGTCTACCGAATATACAACAAAGTCTGGAAGATATAGAATCTTTGCTTGGAAGTGTTTTACATAGGTATTTTTATACCCCAAGTAATTTTTATTTTTAACCTACTTCTGTACATGATATATGCTATATAAAATACAGTCTATATATCAGTGTTGTCTTGATGAGATCTTGCAAAAACAAGGACCACCCCATGAAGGTATTCTCCAAGACTTGAGGATGAATTCACTTACAGCAATACTACTCTCCTTTGCTTGCTGATTTTATCATCTCTCCATTTGGAAGAGAAAGTTGTGATGTGTGATGATGCAATGATAGATACAGCTGAAACAGAAACACACAAATCCTTCAAGTTTCTCGGAATGTATATGCAACCAAAAAAAGCAGACAGACAGCATCTCAGAAGGCACATTAAACTGGTTAAAGCACAACTCAAACTCAGAGGTAATGTGAGCAGGTGACATCAATGTAGACTTGTCCAGTCCTGCTAACTGCAAAGAGCATATTCTAATACACAATGTAAGTCAGATGAGAACATTACCAAGTAGTACCAATAAATATACAAAGGATACTGGACTGGACATTGGTAGCAAACACAAACAATATTACCTCTGCAAAAGTACTTGCTGACAGCTTTACTGAACACCATCCTACAAACATACATCACATGACATCACAGTAAACCTCACAAGGTACATAGCTAGCTGAAGATGCATAGTTTAAAAACCTATATCACTACAATCTAAAAGAATCTAGAAACCTATAGAAATGTTGCACAGATTTGAAAACACAGTTAGCTAATTCCACGGTTCCTTTGTAGGACTCTTAAACAGCACTGCAGCCTTAAAAACAGATAGGGTAAGAAAAAATGCCCCTCAGTCATGAATGACTAGAGACTTCAAAGCAGTGATGTGTGGCAGGAACAATGCACAGGTTCTCTGAACAAAAGCAAATTCCTACCTGACAGGGGTGTAGTCATTTTTTTTCACTTTGTACTCCAGTGTCCTGTACTGCTACCCACCATCTGTATCTTAATGGTGGCCTGCACCCTGCAGTCATGGGTGGCCTTAAGTGAATTGGAACCCTAGGCAAAGAGCTTTATGGTGCCCTTCACTCTTTTTTTACCCACCGCCTGGCCTCCCTACACCATCAAGATTATTTATGCATTTATTTATTTGGCTTTCTCACACTCTGTTTTACTTTCCAGCTTTTTCTGCATCCTTTTAACACACATGAACTACCTACATTTGTAGTGTAACAGGAAATAATGAAATTAAGCCAGAAATCCAAGGACCACTAAGCCTCCAAAGGCCATGTGATTCTACTTCCTGAGACTGCATTTCAGAACTTTTTTTATAACTATTTCATCTAATTATTGCATGAATAAACATCACAACTAAGGAATTAAATTTGGTCTTGCTTTTTTTTTTTTCAAGAAAAAAAAAAGTTGTGTCCAAGGCTTAACGTTCAAGGCTGACAAAATAGTAGTTTCTAATAAACAGAAAAGGCAAATTATTGTGTGGACATACAAATCATATCTGGGAATATTGCTTGCATCCCTACCCCCACCAAAAAAGGTACGGTAATCATCATCTGTGTTTCACTCAGGTGTTAGACTGGGATAAAAGAGAAGGAACAAACAGACAGAGTTACGTGTATCATGTTGTTGTTGTCATACATATACATGGCGTGTCTTGTCCCTATATACAAAAGTCAGATACCTTTTGTATACTTCTCTGATGTGTTCCTCTATAGTACACTGTCCTTCTACAAGTATAGTGTATTTCTGTACACACCTCTGAGGTTTAATTTTGAGGAAAGTTAAAGAACTGATGACCACAGTCACAGGGTAGATGCCTCTGCTAAGCCTTTGTCAAAAACCACTTATACGGGGTGGGGCGTGTTGCTCCCAGACCCCCAGAAGCACTGAGAATGTAGGTGTTCTGTAATGCATTTTACGCCTTATTTTTGAAAGATAATGACTTATTTACTGATTTTTTTACTGCTACCAAGAAGAGTTATATATGTACTTGTCATAATGTGCATCCACAGATAAAAATCATCACACATTCACAAGATGAACTAATTTCACACACACACACACACACACACACACACACACACACACACACACACACACACACACACACACACACACACACACACACACACACAGTGACAAGCCAGAAAAATAGAACACTGCACACTTATCTATAAGTAAACTGGAAGATCAGCAATTTTCAGAATGCTTGTCTTGGTTTGTAATGATCTGTGAATATCTTAACAAGTCAAGCCTTGTATTTACTTGGTAATTATTAGGCCTAATATTTTGCAATATGAATCTCCAAAGATGGGCTGCACAAGTATATATATATATATATATATATATATATATATATATATATATATATATATATGTATATATTGGTTACTTACATGTTTCCCCTGCTGATGAGGGTCATTGGAGCTAAACCAGGTGTGAATTTATGGTTTTCCATCCATTTGTTCAAGTTATGTTTGAATAGAGTAACAGAACTTTGTACTCTGCTTTATGGGGAGGGGAAGCTGGTTCTATAGCAGTGGCCTTCTTTGTGATACATACCTGTCCCTCCAGCATGTTCTGTTAATCTTGTGAGGGAAATTGAGGTCTTTTAAGCAGCTATTTCTGATATCACTGGACTTAAAAAGGGTAACAGATCTAAAAGAACAGGATCTGCTGTATACTCAAGGCAGAAGTCACCTCTCAGTAGCCTGTTTGATACCAAGAAGAGGGACAAGGCTTTGAGGTGGTCTGCATATTTTTTTATTATTTAGGTGGTGGATTTTTTAATGAGGAAGTATTATGATCTCTTCAGCTGTGACAAATGTTTTGACAAGTACATACGAATAGGGGCATTATGCTCAATGATTGGCCTAATGAGTACCAAGTACAGAGGAGCAATTACATCCCTGGAATTGGATGCCATGCCCTTCAATATAAGTGTGTAATTGAAAAGGAGTTCCTTACAAAAGTGAATATGCGGTGATCAGAGAACAATTCATTGTCAAAATAGGTTCCCAGATATCTAACTAAGGGATCAGTATCCGGGGTGGGGCTTGTCAATGTGGTCGTTACAAAACAGCCATGTTTGCCAAAGGATAGGATTATATATATATCTTGACATTTAGTTTTAGTCCATTGTTTTGGCACCAGCTATATGTTTGTGAAAGGTGTCTTGCACCATCCTGATGCCCGCTGGGGAGTTTATGATGGCATCAAGTTTGCAGTCATCTGCAATCTTTTAACATTAGTTTTGACTTATGAGAAGTAAATGCCAAAGGGAAGAGGCCTAAGGACTGAACCCTGGAGCACTCCACTAATGACAGATCTTTTGATGAAGGTGAAGCTACTCAATTTTATTTCCTGTGTTCTTTTTGTGAGTTAATTTGCTATCCAGTGAGTTACATAAGGAGTTATCCATGAAGCCTGAGTGTAGGTCCAGATGGGCAGTGTACATTTAATTTGCCCTTGTCCCCTACCTCAGTAACTTTTTCAAAGACGTTAAACAAATTAAGTAAGCAAGACCTGCCCTTGACAAATCTGAAGTGGGTTGAGATCAAAATCTGTAGGTCACCCATATCCCTATTTATTCATTCCATAATTATACTTTTGATTGCCTTGCAGTTGAGGTTGGCCAGACATATGGGTCTGTAATTACCCAGGTCTGTTGTAGCCCCACCTTTGTGCAAGAGAATTGTTGTTTTCTCCTCCATTCATCTGGCACAAAGCCTATTTTAAAACTAATGTTAAATAGCCCCTGCAGGAGGTCTGACAATTCATGTTTCAGGCTAGCCAGTAGGCAGCTTGGTATGTTATCCAGCCACATAGTGTTCTTGGCCTTTGGAAAGTGTCTTGTGAATTTGTTCTTGGGAGATGTAATAGCTATAAATAAATGCAGTCTGATGGTCATACTGCTCAGTGCTAGAAGTCTAAATCTCAAGATGCACTCAATCGAAGCGCTCCTCAAAATGGAGAACATCGACATTTGTGCTGTAATGGAGACCTGATTTAAAGCAGCAGAAAGCACCCCTGCTCTACCAGGCTATAACTCATTCCACACCTTTTGGCCCCAAAACATGGACTGAAGCTCCAAAGGTGGTAGTGTCTCCATATTCATAAAGGATATGCACACCTCCAGACTAGTAGCCCAGCATAATGCATCTGAGATACTTCAGGTACAACTTGCATTGGGTAAGACTGTGATCCAGGTCATAGCCTACTATAGATCCCCAACCATCTCCCTAGACTCTCACTCCACATTCCTAAGCACCCTGGAATCTATCAAGGTCCAACCCAACACTCTCATACTAGGAGACTTCAACTACCCCGCCATCAACTGGGAGAACTACTCAAAGCACCAATGCACTAACCCAATGCTTCCTGGAATTCATCAATTCCAATGTCCTGGACTAGGTCATTCTTACCCCCACTAGAGGAAACAACTTCCTTGACCTGGTTATTAGTAACATGGGCAACCATTGCTCTACACCAATAGTCAATTCCTCCCTGATTAGATCCGACCACAAACTAATCACCATGGAAATCCACATCTCCCCCACACCCCCCTGCAAAGGTATCCACCATGAAAAACTTCTCCAAAGCTGACTTTGGACTCCTAAAAACAGAGGTGGCTAACTTCACGGCACCCATGCCAATGGAAAATAGATGCATGACTGCTGAATCATACATCAATGCACTGTATGAACCATGTACATAAATGCATGGAACTAGACATATACAACAGAACCAAGACACTCTCCTCCAAAAAAGGAAGCCAGTCTGGTGGTCCCCTGCCATTAATAAACTCTACAACAGAAGGAAGAAACTGTTACAGAAAAAAGGTGAAGTCCCAAGACTGGAAAAATTCCCTTATTAGCCTCAACAAAAAGTTAAGATCCCTCATCAAAACCTCCAAAGCCAGCTATGAAGGCAGAATTGCAGCAGACACTAAAAACAACCACAAAGCCTTCTTTAGTTATATGAAGAATCTCCATTGCAATACCCAGATTTGCTCTGAGGTACTGCACAATGGTACCTCCTATACTGAGACAACAAATATTGCCAACATACTGAACGACAGATTCAGTGCCAACTTTACCCCTCCCCCCCCCAAGGACCCATCTCAATACAGGAAGAATGCCAGACACCCTGCATTACTGCAGCACAGGTTAAAGTTGCATTGTCTAAGGCCAAGAATACAGCTTCCATAGGACCCAACATTATCCCTAGCTGTGTTCTACATGAATTACAAAGTGAACTGACACCACATCTGTGTGCTCTGTTCACTCACAGCCTCACCTCAGACTTTGTCCCTACCGAATGGTGCACTGCTATAGTCATCCCTATCCATAAAGGAGGAGCGACTACAGACCCTAGAAATTATTGCCCCATTAGCCTGATGAGTCTGATATGTAAGGCTATGGAGCACATCGTCATGGACCTAATTAACAAGGATATAGGGAATCTCCAAACACTAGATCCCACACAATTTGGTTTTGTGAAACTTAGATCATGCCTGCTCAATCTGGTTGACTTCTTTGAGTCAGTCACCAGAGTAGTGGATGAAGGCAAGGCACTTCATACAACCTACCATGATCTGGCCAATGCCTTTGATACCATTCCTCACTCAGGAATTATGATAAACTCACCAAACTAGGCATCAACCCCTATATCATTAGGTGGGTTGCAAATTGGCTCACAGATAGAACACACAGTGTGAAAGTAGCAGACTCCAAGTCAGACTGCCAAACAGTCACGAGTGGAGTCCCACAGGGATTGGTCCTGTGTCCTCTCCTGTTTGGCATCTACTTCTCAGAAGTCCAGGCCAACATGGAGGGACTCTAGCTGACCAAATTCACATTTGACTACAAGCTGGGAACCATTATTAACTCCCCAAGTGATGCAGACATCCTACAGAAAGTCCTCAATGAAACCAATGACTGGTGTTGAAACCATGGCCTTAAGCTTAATGCCAAAAAATGTGTCATCATCCCCTTTGGGAAAAACTCAGGTCCCACTAATTACCACATTAATGGGAGCCCACTGAACACTGAAGGTGTTATAAGAGATCTGGGGACACAGGTTGAAAACAACCTCTCCTTCAACCACTACATTGCTATTGTGGTCAGAAAGTCCTTCTATGTGACACATCTCATTACCAAGGGTTTTGAAAGAGGTCATCATTTTCTCTACTCTTCCTTCATTAGACCAATCATAGAGTATAATTCCCAATTTGGAATGTACCTCACAAGACATCTGCAGCAGCTGGAAAGGCCACAGAAGTACCTCACGAAGAGGATTACTGGCCTCAAACAAATGCCCTACACTGACCGCCTCAAAAAACTCCACCTTTACTCCATAGCATATCGCCTACTCTGAGGTGATCTCTGCCTAACATATAAAGCTATGTCAAACCCAGAGCTATTGGACATGCTACACCTAAAGAAATCCCAATCCCTTCGAGCTACACGCTCTAGGGACCTACACCTTGTCACCACAATAAATAGGACACGCTGGAGGGATAGATTCCTGTCCCAGAGACTTCCTATACTCTGGAACAAGCTACCCATCTATGTCAAGCAAAGTTCTTCATTAGCACTCTTCAAGAAAAATCTTGATGAGTGGATGGGAAATAGGAAATACACCCCGGGGATCACTTCTGTGTCTCTGTTTGACAGTGGCACAGGAAAATAACTTTCTTGGGTGGCATAAGCCATGGAACCTTGCTAGCTAGGCTTACGTAGGCCCTTGAGCCAATAGCCCAGTACCTACCTATGAACCTATGAACCTATGAACCTATGTCCTACATGGACAGATTCAAAAAACTCCAGCTATTCTCTGTCTCATATCATCTAATAAGAGACTATCTCTGCTTGACTTAGAAAGCCATGTCTGACCCAGCTCTTTTAGAAATGCTACATCTAAAGAAATCCCAATCCCTCTGCACCACATGCTCCAGAGACCTCAACCTCATTACCACAATCAGCAGAACATGCTGAAGGGACAGGTTCCTCACTCAGAGACTACCCATGCTCTGGAATAGACTTCCATACATGTCAAGCACAGCATTTCACTAGCCTCTTCAAGAGAAATCTTGATGACTGGATGAGAAATAGAACGTTCACCCCAGTGATCACTGCAGTGGCTCTACTTGATAGAGGCACTTAGAACTAATGACGGGCGGCGCAATGCCAGGGCACTTCTACGGGCAAGGCTTGTAAAGACCCCAGGGCCATTAGCCTAGTAAACACCTATGACCCTATGAACCTATGAGAAGGGGTAGATGTGGGTATTTGATATGAGAATATTGGAGGGGGGAAGGAGGTAAAGTTGGGGCTGAATTTGTCCATTAGTAGTTTGGCAATGCCCTCTGGATCTGAATATGTGGTATAATTTGCTATTAGTTCTGCGCAGTATTGGGATTTCTGGCTATCTTTCACCTGGGTGGCTTTTTTCACTTCATATCTGGTTTTGGTTAATTTGATCAGAATTCAGAGTTTCTTGTTTAGTTTAGCAAGATCATTTTTTGGTTTCATGAGAGTTAGATTTATTTTTTCATGTAGTAAGATTTTTTTATAGAGCCTGTTCATATTAGGGTTCCAACATGGGGGTTATTTTTGAATGTTGCATTGTATTTATTTCCAAAGGGGACAAATTTATCTATACAACTATTTACATGTGCATATAACTTGGCAGTGAAACATTTTGCATAAGCAGTGAGATCATCAAGGCAGAAGGGGGGTTTGAAATGAGTTAGGTTATCACTTAGTTTTAGTAGATTAGCCTTTGTATAGTCTCTGAATACTGAGATTAGTTAGGTTATCACTTAGTTTTAGTAGATTAGCCTTTGTATAGTCCCTGAATACTGAGATTAGTTAGGTTATCACATAGTTTTAGTAGATTAGACTTTATATAATCTCTGAATACTGAGAATAGTTAGGTTATCACTTACTTTTAGTAGATTAGCCTTTGTATAGTCTCTGAATACTGAGGTTAGTTAGGTTATCACTTAGTTTTAGTAGATTAGCCTTTGTATAGTCTCTGAATACTGAGGTTAGTTAGGTTATAACTTAGTTTTAGTAGATTAGCCTTTGTATAGTCTCTGAATACTGAGGTATTGGAAGTTGCTTCTAGCTTCGGTCTTAAAGTATGATTTGACCAGGGAGGGGGTTACAATAGGTGGGAGCAGATTTGTCCTATAACGTTAAAGACTGAGTCCAGGATTTTATCTCCTCTGGTTAGGGTGTGGACTAATTGATTTAGAGAGTTTGCACGAAATCTCTGGGCATATATGTTTGAGGATGTATAAGTCTCCTAGTTAATGGTAGGAGAGTGGAAATCTCCTGGGAGAATGGTGTTTGACTTAATACATAAAGGCGCCATACTGGTTAGATACAAGGTATGGACCAAAGGGGGCATTGAGGGAGCCCTGTAGTAAGCTATGGTGTGTAATTGGCTTTGTATACAGTGTGTTGGACATGGAGGGGTTGCAAGTCATTATTTGTCTGGAGGTGAGATTTTTTTTTAAGAATATAGAGATACCTCCTCCTTTGTGCTTACTTCTAATGTGATGAGCCCATATAAGCGATAGTCCTTAGCACCCTCCACTGATGGAGTTTTTCAGTGATCTTGAACAGATCTCAGTGTCTATGCATGTATCTAAATTTTCTGAGATAAGTAGTGCTTGTCATGTGTGGTGTTTTTTCTTAAGTCTCTAAGCATTGTGCAGAAATATCTTAATGTTGTTCTGATTCTACTTAGTTATATGTGAACTTTTAGAATACTGGCTTTCCCTAAAATAGACATGATGGAGGTTGTCAAGGTTTTAGAAAATATACAGATGCCCTGGAGATGAGGTACTGGTCATCTCTGACAAAGCAGTTTGGCCTGTCCACCACCTCATCCTAGGCTGATATATATTGTCCCTCCTTACAACTGACCCTCGGAACTACCGACCAATAAGCCTGACCAGTCTGATCTGTAAGGCTATGGAGCAAAACATTATGGAACTCATAAATGGAGAGATTGGGAGCCTCCAGTCACTGGACCCCACACAGTTCTGCTTCGTCAAGGGAAGACCATGCCTTCTGAAACTGGTGGATTTCTTTGAGACAATTACTCAGGCTATAGATAAGGGAAAGTAGGTACACACAGCTTACCTTGACCTTGCTAAAGCATTTGACACCATTCCCCATTCAGGTATTATTGATAAGCTCACCAGCCTAGGCATAAACCCTTATGTCACAAGACGGATCACAAACTGGCTCTCAGACAGATCCCATAAAGTAAGAGTAGTGGGATCTATGTCCGAATCCAGACCAGTAATGAGTGGTGTGGCCTCAGGGCTCTGTCCTGGGGCCCCTCCTGTTTGGCATATACTTTTCAGAAGTACAGGTAAGCACGGAAGGGCTGTGGCTGACTAAGTTTGCGGATGACTGCAAACTGGGTGTTATAATAGAGTCTCCGGCTGACATGGAGATCCTCCAGAAGGGCCTAAATGAGACTGATGCATGGTGTCAAAGCCACAGTCTCAAGCTAAATGCAAAAAAATGCATAGTAATCCCCTTTGGAAAAAACAGAGTACCCACAAACTACAAGATAGGAGGTAATCCCCTGAAATCTGAAGAAGAAATAAGGGATTTAGGGACCCAAGTAGATAGTCAGCTTTCCTTTGATAACCATGTTGCCAATGTGGTTAGAAAATCCTTCTATGTGACCCATCTGATCACGAAAGGGTTTGCATCAAGATCTAAGGATGTAATGGTGCCCCTCTACTCTTCCCTCATCAGACCCATTATTGAGTACAATGCACCAATTGGAATGTACCTGGCTAGACATCTCCAGCAGCTGGAGAGACCACAGAGGTACCTAACCAAGAGGATTACTGGCCTCAAACAGTTGCCCTATGCAGCACAATTGAAAACGCTAAGACTGTTCTCTGTTTCATACCGCTTTCTCAGAGGCGATCTCTGTCTAACGTACAGAGCCATGTCCAACCCAGAATTGTTGAACATGCTCCATCTTAGCAAAACCAAATCTAGTCGAGCTACACACTCTAGGGATATAAACCTCAACACAACAATGAATAGAACATGCTGGAGGGATGGATTCCCTTCACAGAGACTTCCCTTACTATGGAACAGGGTCCCGATCTACATAAGACAGAGCCCCTCACTATCTCCCCTCACTAAGAGGAACCTTGATGAGTGGATGGGTAACAGAAAGTTCACACCGGGGATCACACCAACAGCACTACTAGATAGGGGCCAAGGGTACTAGCTGCTAGTACAAGGGTCTAGGGAACTATTAAAGGGGCGGTGAATACCACACAGCGTGGCTGGGCTAATATATGCCTTCGAGCAGATAGCCCAGTACCAACCTATGAACCTATAATGACACCAGAATTTAAGCCATTTGTTAAAGTCAATTATTTTGATCATACTGTGGCATCATTCATAGTGAGTGTAAAATATTGCTCAGTGTGGTATTGGAAAAGTCAGACCTCCTAGATAAACCCACACACAGTGTTCAAAGCGTGACCAAACAAAAGAGGGTTAAGTCACATTTATCAACTGATTAACTCAATACCCATTAACTACATCCACAATACTGACTGTGTATACCTCAGATCTCTGGGATAAAAAAATGACCATAGTAAATGGATTTTAACTTACTTAACTCATTCAAGCCTATAGTGTCTTTTCATATATTTCCAGTTAACACGTATAGCCCCATATGATGTCCAGACCTTTCTTGGGTCTGACTCTTTAACTAAGTGAATTGCCAGCTTATAATATGTATAATTAGAACGGGCAAGGATGTATTAATAAAATGAGACTGAGATTGTTAATCTAGGATGCCCTGCAATGGAAAAGCCTTGATTATCTTTTACTTTTTAAGTTGATTTTCCAGAAAATGTTCTGGAATGCAAAGATATATGCAGACTGTAAGAAGTGCAACATTCCACGCTGCATAAGTGTTAATGAGTTAATGCAAGTTCACAGTAGTCCCCCAAAGTCAGAATAATGACTGTTCATCTTCAGCAGTGATGATGAGTTCAGTTATATACATCTACCTACACCCCTACATCCAGCAGTTATAGTGATTTGTGTAATACGTGCACACCTCAGATGTCTGATTGTGGTTAAAAATAATAACAAAGTTTTAATATGCCTAGCCCACAACTTTATTCTTAGAATTCAATTTTGGGTTAACCTGTTCTACAGAACTCCCAGAATATTAGCAAGCTCACGTTGCACTAAGAAAGGTAAGTAGAGCAGGCATTAATTTTTTTTCTATGTTGTGCAGCAAGCCAGGTTTTGTGCTTTCTAGTTTCACCTTCATCAAACTCTTCCTCACATTTGGTCATCAGACTGGTATCATCTGCACATCTGAGACTGTTAATATTTCTCCAAGAAATTTTGATTGCAGCATCTAATTAATCTAACTCACCACATTGCATGCATGATATACTCGGCCTATAAATTAATTAAGTATGATGCCAATATACAACTTCATCTGACTCTCTTCACAATCTTATAGATAAACTTACTAAACTAGGTATAAATCCCTATGTCACAAGATGGGTTGCCAACTGGATCACTGACAGAACCCACACTGTGAAAGTAGCAGACTCCAAATCCAACTTCAGACAAGTGACAAGTGGAGTACCACAGGGTCCAGTCCTGGGTCCTCTCCTGTTTGATATCTACTTCTCTGAAGTACAGGCTAACACAGAAGGTCTTTGGCTAACGAAGTTCGCAGATGACTGCAAACTAGGAGCCATAATCAAAACTCCAAAAGATGTGGACATCCTACAAAAGGGCCTCACTGAGACAGATGCCTGGTGTCAAAACCATGGCCTCAAGCTCAATGCCAAAAAGTGCATTGTCGACCCTTTTGGTAAAAACTCTGTACCCATGAACTACCACATAGGCGGTAGTCTACTTAACACTGAAAGTGTGATAAGAAACCTTGGGACACAGGTGGACATTAGTCTCTCCTTTGGTAATCACATCGCCACAGTAGTCAGGAAATCCTTCTACGTGGCACACCTCATCACAAAAGGTTTCTCATCCAGGAAAAAAGAGGTCATTGTTCCCCTCTACTCATCACTCATTAGACCCATTATAGAGTACAACCCCCCTTTTGGTATGTACCTCACAAGACAGCTACAACAACTGGAAAGGCCACAGAAATACCTCAAAAAGAAGATTACTGGCCTCAAACAGATGCCCTTCACAGACCATCTCAAAAAACTGCAGCTTTACTCTGTCGTATATCACCTACTCAGAGGCGATCTCTGCCTAACACACAAAGCTATGTCAAACCCAGAGCTTTTGGACATGCTCCACTTAAAAAAATCCCAATTCCTCTAAGCTACATGCTCTAGGGACCTAAACCTTGTCACTGCAATAAACAGAACATGCTGGAGGGGAAGATTCCTGTCCCAGAGTCTTCCCAAACTCTGGAACAAACTACCTATCTATATCAAACAAAGCTCCTCATTAGCACTCTTCAAGAAAAATCTTGATGATTGGATGAGAGATAGGAAATTCACCCCATGGATCACTTCTGTGGCTCTGCTCGACAGTGGCACAGGAAAATAATTTTCTTGGGTGGTGAAAGCCAGGGTACCTTTTGGCTAGGCTTATATAGGCCCTAGGGCCAATAGCCTAGTACCTACCTATGAACCTATGAGAGAGAGAGATGTTGGCCTATCTTGGAAATTAGAGTTAAGACAGACAAAGTCTTGAAGACCAGAGCATAAGCTGAAGAGAAATCAGACTGGACTGGGAGAAAAGGCAACTGAAAATCCTTGGACTAAAATTTGCAAACCCATGGTATGTTTGCTTTGACTCAGTTATAAAGAGATTAAACTATAATGCTGAAAGTTTGATTTTTATTTTGATTAGAAGAATGGACTCAGTATGGTTTATTGTGGAATGTGAAGAATTTTCTGAGACAAGATGATATATTTAAATGTTTGAAATGAAACTGATTGTTGTATTTTACAAATGCAGCCTCAGTGTGTGTTCTCTGTAAGCTAATAAACTGTTAAAGGTAGACAATGTTTTCCTCATTAAAGGCACTGGGCCAGAAATACTGGAAAACGTATGGTAAAAATAATGAACAAAGCTGCAGTATGTCTGTGTTCTCATTGAGTTGTCAATGAATTTGTAATAATTCCCACTAAATATGATTTTATATATATATAAATATATATATATATATATATATATATATATATATGTGTGTGTGTGTGTGTGTGTGTGTGTGTGTGTGTGTATGTATATATATATATATATATATATATATATATATATATATATATATATAATGTTAAGACCATAAGATCGAAGTTTTGAAACTTCAAATTGTTTAAATGGAGATTGCCGTACTGAGTGGAATGGTATATTTACTGACTGTCAGCTCCTAATCTAAGTTGCCACAAAGTTTCTTTCCTTTCAACTCTTTTTTTTAATGTTGCCACCTCTCAAATCATCAATAATATGTTCCAAGATGGAAAATGAAAACTTTTTGTAAGTAGTACAATTGTTGACATCTCTAGTTTTGGTGGCATAGTAGTGTTCTTTTATATGCTTGCTTAACTACCTAGTAGTCATACCAATATAAAATGCAGTGCATCCTGAGCACATAGCAATAGACTACATTTGAAATATTACATGAAAATCTCCCTGATATTGCAATAGTTTGATCTAAATGAGACAAACACACATATGGACCTTCATGAATATATCTGCAAGTAGTACAACTAAAACATTTTTATGTAGCTTTAGTTTTCTCTGACAAAGGAATTTGTTCCTTAGTATCAGAATATTCTAATAAATTCTTGATACTTCCAAATTTTTTATAAACAAAATTAGGACCATTGCCTAAAACCAATCAGTTATTAGTGATAATATTTTTAATCATCTCACTATCTACTGATATGTCAACAACACACTTAGGGCAGCTTTTAATATTGTCAGAGTTTGAAACATATTATGTTTTAAAAGTAAACTGTGAGTGAGAATAGGTGGAAAGTGTGTAGACCTTCTACTTAAAACTTGCATAGCTAACCCTTTTAATAAAGGTTCAGAATAACCTCTAAACAAAAATAACTCAGTAATAAATCTAATTTCTGATAAAAAAATTCATCTTCACTTATTAAATGTGAAGCTCTAACATATTGCCCTTTGGGAATATTATGTTTCATAAACCTAGGGTGATTGCTCAAGTAGTGTAAATAGTTGTTTACATATGTTTCCTTTCTATATATTTTGTTGGTTCATAGGTTCATAGGTTCATACTAGGCTATCTGCCCTTATACTGTGACCTTTTTAAGGTTTAGTTTACTGTGCCTCCATCTAATAGTGACATAGTTCTATTTATTTCTGTGCTGAGGTTCAAGTCCCGTGTGTGGCTCTAGGGATTTAGATTTACTGAGGTGGAGCATGTCCATTAATTCTGGATTTGACATAGCTTTGTATCAGGCATAGAAGTAGGTGGTATGCAACTGAGTAGAGCTGGAGTTTTTTAACTGAGCAGCATATGGCATCTGTTTGAGACCCTTGATCCTCTTGGTGAGATACTTTGGCATTGTATTCTATGATGGGCCTGATGATTGATCTAGATGTGAAACCCTTGAGGTGGGCTATGTAGAAGGTCTTTCTAACCACTTGGCAATGTGGTCTTCAAAGGGAGAGATTGTATCAACTTGGGTGGGTATGACTATATAGTTATCTGTCTCTGTGAGACCTTTTTGAAGGATGTTTGTGTCAGCTGGAGAGTTGATTTATGCAGTCATCTGCAGACTTGGTGAGCCATAGTCCTAAAGTATATACTGAACAAGAGTGGTCCCAGGACAGAATTTGAGTCTGACATGGCTCTAGCAACTCTCACTCTGTGGGTTCTGTCTTTGAGCCAGTTTGCAACCCATCTTGTAACATAGGGGTTTATATTTAAGCTGGATAGCTTATCTATGATGCCAGTGGGGTATTGTGTTAAATGCCTTTGCAAGGTCCAGATAGGCTGTGTGGACTACCTTCCCTTCATCTATGGCTTTGGTGATTGTTTGGATCTAGTGTCTGTAGGTCCCCAATGTCTTTGTTTATGAGCTCCATGATGATCCTCTCCATAGCCGGAGTGGGACCACTGTTGCCCATTCTGTGGGCACATATCCTGTAGTGAGGCTGAGATTGAATAGCTGTTTTATTTGATTCCTCTTGAGTTCATCTGGGATGCCATCTCGTCCCATGGAAGCAGCAGCCTTCACCTGAGCATCAGAGATGTTTGGGAGGCAGCCCTCTGCCGGGATAGATACTTGCTCTTTGTTTACACTGAACCTGTCTGCCAGGATATTGGCGATGTCTGTGGGTTCAGTGTATTTTTGTCGTTTAGAATCAACTCAGAACAAGTCTGGGAGTTGCATCCCAGGTTTCTAACATAACTGAAAAAAGCCTTATGATTGTCTTTGGTGTCCTGTGCAATTTTTCTCTCGAAGCTGGCCTTGGAGGATTGTATGAGGGATCGTAATTTTTTGCTAGTACTGATCAGAGATGCCTTCCCTATTAGGGATTTTGCTCTATCATGTAGTAGCTTCCTCCTTCTGTTGTACAGTTTATTTATGGCAGGGGTCCACCAGACTGGACGCCTGCCTTTGGATGATTGGGACTTGGTTTTGTTTGGGATAGCATGATCCATGCATTCCTGGAGATGTCCGTAGAATGCGTTTATATAGGATTCTGCAGTTTGGGCCGTAGATTCCACTGGCCCTGGGGCCTTGAAGGATTCCACTTTGGTTTTGAGAAGTGAGAATTTCGCTTTTGAGAAGTTTTTCACTGTGGTTTTCTGGGCTAGGGGTGGGGTCGGGATGTGGACATCCAGTGAAATTAATTTATGGTCTGATCTTACCAATGAGGGATATACTTCTGGTGTGCAGCATAGAGTCCCCATGTTAGTAATGATCAGGTCTAGTATGTTGTCCCCTCTTGTGGGAGTGGTGACTAGTTGTTCCATAGCATTTGAGTTTATAATTTCCAGGAACCTTTGGGCTAAGGTGCTGGGGCTTGAGTAGAGCTCCCAGTCAATGTTTGGGTAGTTGAAGTCGCCCAATATAATGGTGTTCGGAGAGATCTTCATGTTCTCCAATGTTTTCAGGAAAGCCGAGTGGGATTCCTGACTTTGAGAGGGTGATCTGTAGGATGCTATAAACTGAAAAGCAGTCTTGCCCACTGTTAGTTGCACATGGATGGTCTCTGATACTTCGTGCAATGCCACTAACCTGGAGGTGTGGATATCCTTGATAAATATGGAAACTCCCCCTCCTTTTGTGGTTCGGTCTGGGTTTTGGGGCCGAAAAGCATGATATGAGGTATAGCCTGGTAGTGCTGGGGTGCTCTCTGGAGCCTTGAACCAGGTTTCTGTCACTGCACAGATATCGATGTTCTCCATACTGAGGAGAGCTTCGAGTGCGTGCATCTTGAGGTTAAGACTTCTGGCATTTAGCAGCATTACCCTTAGTTTCTTGTTCCTTGTGCTGTCTATGGGGGTGGGTTTGACTTTTGAGCCTTGCCTAAAAAGGTACTATGAGGGTGGCAAGAGCCTTTGCCAATATCCAAAAGCCCAGTGGTGACAGATGCAAGCCATCCCTAGCGAAGCAACGTGGCTTGTCGAGCATGTCATCCCAGGCTGACAGACTCTGGATCCCCTTTGAATGACACCAAAATTTTAGCCAATTGTTAAAATCGATCATTTTGTCTTTGTACTGTGGCATCATTCTAGGTGAGGGTAAGATGCTGCTCAAGGTCAGGGTCATACCAGCCTGGGCTACATGATCAGAGAGCTCCTCCATGTCTCTTTTCATGTAGTCCAGGGAGGTACATCTTAGGTCATTCACACCAGCATGTACAATGACTGAGCCATATTTGTATTTGCTTTGGAGTGACCTAAGTGGCGGATCCTAGCATCCGACAGGCAGCTCACCGTGACCTTCTCTTTATTCAGCCTGGTGAGCGGGACATCAGTGTGTCTGACAATAGAGTCACCTATTACAAGAGTATCAGGTGTGTTATTCAGCCTTAAGGGCTGTGGCTGCTTGGCACACTGACTTTGTGGGTTATGTGTTGTGTGTGTTTTGTTTTGAGGTAGCGTTTGCTTGGATGTCTGCTTTGGAGGTCTCTGTTGCTTAGGTAGATTTTTATTTAGAGCCTCAGTATGTTTTGTGTATTTATGTGTTTGGTTTGCTGATGTGGTGGGACTATGTGATACTGGAATTGTGTTGTGTGAGGTTACCTTCTCCTCCTGACTGGTTACACAAGTTTTGAGATGAGAGAGCTCAGCCTCCAGTTTGGCTAAATAGTTGCATCTCTCACATATATTTGAACCTGTTTGGAGGAGGAGAGGGTTGTCCATGTACATGAGACAGTTGTAACATTGCCTCAAAATTCCCAGATTCACCAGCTGGACTGGAGAGGAAACCATTGACTGACCTTTGGACATGCTAGAGTAATATAGGGAAACTGAATTTAAGACGGACCAATAGAGGACAGGGTAATTGTAGAGAGTATAAGAGTAAGTAGTGCTTATGGTTTAATAGTGCTAGCTTGTAGGATTACTTAATTGGACCAGTGAAATTGTCTATTCAGGGTGTGCCAATTAAGAGCCATATCTAAATAATTGACCTGGTGCCCAAGTCACTTAAAGGGAATTTAAAAAAAAATCACTACTTGCATTCAACTGATCTAAAAAATGTTCATTTTATCCACTGATCCTTTAATGACAAAAAAAAAAGTCATCAAGAAAATGACAGTAAACAAAATATCAGTGGCAAGAGCTATGTTGACTAAATATTCAATTTCCCACCAAGCCATAACCAGCCCTGCAAAAGCGGGAGCTACAGTGGCACCCATTGCCATAACTCTTAACTGTTTATAATATTTTTTGTTAAACATAAAAAAATTGTTTTCCAGCAAAAGTTCTAACAAAAAGATGCAAGTTGCGATGGAAGATTTGGACCACTTAGTGTATTTGTTCAAAAAATTAGAAATAAATTCCAACCCTGCTACTTATGGTATAGATGTGTATAAGATGCAACATCTACAGTCACCATAAAAAAAATCATTGTTTTCTTTTAAAAAATGGCTATGATCAGTAAAACTGAACTTCCTAATAAGTTCCAAAACGGACCATGAATCCTTAACATACAATGGTAAACCTTGAACCAATGGATTCAATAACTTGTCTAAATATAAAGATATACCCTCAGTAATACTACCAGATGAGGAAACTATAGTCCGAAAAGGGGGAGTTGGTGGGGTTCTTATGGATTTTTGGAATACCAAAAAGAACCTCCACCTTAGGATAAGCCACAGAAAAAAATTCATATAATTCAAGAGACAATTCACCATTCATATGATAATCATAAAGAACATACTTAATAAATGTGTTAACTTCGTTCTATAGTGTCAAAATAAACTTTACAGTACTCATTTTCATTATTTAAACATTTTTCCATGGCTTTGATGTAATTTGCAGTCTCTATAACTTCAGTGACAATTTTAAATAGTCACATGTTCTCATTCATTCATTGAATAATGAGTGGAAGTATTTAAGGTTCAAAATGTTTTTTTTTTGTATTTCTGATGAAGTCTTTCTGACGAAAGTGTTGAATAAAATTTTAATACGCTAATATTGGAAGGCATCCTCTGTTGCCAGCAGTGTTTTTTGATTTTTAGTTTTTTATACACAATGTATAACAATATTAAAATACTTGTATTAAAGACACCTTTTTAACACGTTAGTTCAATAAAACTTTCCTACTTAAGTTAATATTTTTATCATAGAATCATAGGATCATAGGAAGTTACTATGTTATTAGCCCTGAGGCCCTTATAAGCCTAGCCAAGAGTTTAGCCTATGTACAGACAAATCAGCACCCGATGCACTTGTCCAGCAGGGACACAGGTGGAATCCCAGGGATGTATTTTCTATTTCCCATCTAGTTATCCAGATTCCAATTAAAAAGGGGTAAAGAGGTACTCTGCTTGACGTGGAAAGGGAGTCTATTCCACAGATGGGGGAGCCTCTGGGGCACAAATCTGCCCCGCCAACAAGCCCTATTGATGTCACAGACCAGGTTGAGACTGCGTGTGTGGTTACTCAAGTGGAGCTTGACTTGCGGATATGCAGCAGTCTCGGAAGATTTTTGAGGCCTTGGATTCTCCTGGTGAGGAACCGCTGTGGTCTCTCCAGCTGCTGCATGTGCTTTGTGAGGTACATGTTGAATGGGGAATTGTACTCAATAATGGTCCTTATAAGGGAAGAATACAGGGAAGTTATGACCTCCTTGTCCCTGGATGAGATACCCTTACTTATGAGGTGGACCATGTAGAAAGCTTTCCATACAATGGAAGCAACATGGTGGTCAAAAGTCAGGTAGCTGTCAGTCTGGGTGCCCAAATCCCTCACGATTGACTGCATGCTTTCATTGTTATTAATGTAATAATTTCTGGGAACGTCAATCTCCCCAAAGGGGTATATGATATGACAGTGCTGCAAGACTGGGACTGGAACGTGAATGACAGGTTCTGCTGGGTGCATATGAATGCTGACCATGGCCCGCATGAAATATGTCCCTGTTCTCCCCTACTAATTACAGTATTTTCTTAAGAAGTACTTGTAGTCTCATGTGATCTGTGTCAGGTGATAAGTGCAGTAACTCATATCAGAAAAGCCATTTTCATGTCTACTGTGCTTATCCATCTTTGACTAAAGCATTTTAAAAAGGACCAAGCTGTATCTGAAAGAAGAGGTTGATATAATCAAAGGAAAATCTGGTAATTTAATTTGGCGTACTACAGGCAAGAAACTGGTGGCAGTAAGAAGACACTTCTGGTTGGTCAAATTTAATTAAATGATTCCTATAAGCTTGCAGTTTGCCCTGACCTGTAACTCTTAAGGGACAGGTGGAATCCTATCAATCTGGTCATTTACTATATGTGGTAATTCAAGATGCTGGCTTCAGGAATGCAGAGTAGGTATTATTCATCTGGAATTAAAGGGATAAGTGTTGGATCCCCATCCCCTGTACTGGTAAGGGCAATTGTATTCTGCCTCATCTTGACATTTCCTACCATCTAATTTGCCCTCTTCTTGTACTGTGTTAATGTGATGTTCCTTCCACCAACTATGTTAATTTCCATAACAACTTGATTGCAGGTCTTTTCTCTTTCACCTTGTTTGGGCCTCCTTTCCCAAAATTACATTTGCCATATGTTCTAAGGACTTCCATGAGGGTGCAGTCTTCCTCTTGGCTGAAGTCTTTTATTTGCCTTGATACCTGGCATTGTGCCATTATTACACGTTAAAAAATGCCATAGTCATACACAGGAAACTTTTGATGTAATCATCAGTCAAACAACAAAACACAACAGACAAAGCGCACCTACCATATTCAGAAAAAAACAGTTACGTGACACAAACCGCATAATTATATACATGTGCAGAGGCTCAATCCAACCAAGTAAGGTTGTGTAGAAGTAATGTCATTCACAATAGTAAGGCAAGCAGTTTGTTAATAGCATGTCCATCCTTCCGCAGCCCCTACCTCTTTCTTGTATTTATAATACTGTCATGTTTCATTCAGCAGTGACACTCAGAAATCTCCCACTGAAGACACATATATGTTGAGCCAACAAAACATCATTGCTACTTCATAACTTCACATTTAAATCACTGCCTTTCTACCATGTGTGCAGAATCACTAAGTGATACCAAACTAAATTAGTTTCTCAGTGATCACTAATTATTTCTGCTGCTGCCATAATAAATTTCCATCTACAAATGACAATTTTACAGTATTCATTTAAGCCCTTGTAATATGCCTGTCATATCAGTAAAGCAAGCATTTCTTTAAACTCAGTATCTAAAATTTTGAAATGTTGAAATATTTCTGTTATTTTTGCTTACTTTAAAAAGTCTGCAGTTTCCTAAACTATTTGCAACTTAACTCAAGTAATCACAAGTTAATATAGTGCTGCTCAAGTTTATTCACATAATTTCAGGGTTATTTACATATTTTGGGTGCAAATTATGCCTTTTTGTGGTTATTTCTATGAATCACAGTAATAGATGAATGTATAAGGCAACTTATCCACATAACCAGTACGTGGGTAGTTGTGAACACAGTAGAGATAGGGATGGAGTCTTCAGCAGTCCCAAGTAATCACCAGAATGCCGTTTGGATGCTTAAATAACATCAGTTATTCTCTAAACTGGCAATGTATGTAGAAAGGCAGAATGGGGTCATATGCATTTGAGTCTGCACAACCATGAAGTATAATCCATGCTAATCTAACATTATCTGACACACCTAGTCACATCAAAGCACTCACCATTTAATAAAAGTTGGTATGTACACACCCACAGGAATATTTATTTCTGCAAAAAAGTGCCCCCTCAGTAAAAAAACATTAATACTGATGCTATACTGCATGAGGAATGTATAAAGAAATTATTCCTTCCTGATATTTAGGTGTAATACTCCAAAAATGCAGCAAGAACAAGGCACAGCAGCAGGTGTAGGGAATTATCTTAAAATATAATGATTTCATTAATGACTTTCATCTGCCCTATAAATGAAATGTGAATGCATTAACTTATAAGAATCAAAATATAAAAACATAATAGTCCACAAAGTTTTATAAAATATGTACAAACAATTATATAATTTATAATTACATGTATAGATTTATGGATTAATGAGGTGGGTGCTGGGTTTGGTTCCCTTGTAGACTACGTGGGCTTGACTGGTTGCCTTGGTGGAAGTCAAACCCTGTACCTTTTGCTTTTGAGGTGAGCACTTTAACCATTATGCTATTATTATTATATTAGCTTAAGTAGGAAAGTTTTATGAAGTAATGTGTTAAAAAAGATGTCTTTAATACAAGTAGTTTAATATTGTTATACATTGGGCCAGATTCACGAAGGCTTGCACTGAGTCTAAGAGTAGAGTAAGACTCCATGCAGCCAACATGTCTGCCGAGCGATCCAGGAACAGCCGGCAGAGGCGTGCAAGAGAGCTCCTAAAACGACTCTTGCATGGACAGTGTTAGTTTATGTAAATTACCTCATTTGCTGCTGAAAGCTATGCAAATGAGGTAAATTTGCGATCCAGGAAACACTAACATGTCCGAGTAAGAGTAGTGTTATTTACAGAAATGTACTCAGTTGGCAACTGAGTACCTTTCTGCAAATAGCAAAATGGAGCCATGACAGCTCCAAATAAAGGATGCATCCAGTTGATGAAGCATGCCAATGGCCAAATATATGGCCATTGGCATTTTTATGTGTTGCAAAATAATAAAAAATATTTTTTTCCTCGATTTCCGATGTTTAAGCGTAGCACAGCGCCGTGCAAATGTGCGGCACACTAAAAATCAAAAAATCAAAATTTAAAAGCCACAAATATGGATTTAATTCAAAATATTCATCTGCCATGCAAGTGAATGGCAGGCTGAAGACAACATGGCTACTGAGTAGTGGTTGCTAAGGGGGGAAGCTCATTCTGAGAGATATAACCAAGCATTAGTAGGCAATCCAATGCAAATGAGGATAAGGATAGTGAATCCCAATTTTTCCTGCTATGTGAACCATGTCCCTAGAGTGTAAGAGTAGGATAAGGGGAGTAACAGAGAAGAAGATGGGTGACATCATGAGGGGGTATGTATCAAAAAGACTGTAAGCTTATTGGAGCAAAGTGGCGTGTGTTTGCTGTGAGTTACTCAGGACTAAAAGAGATGTGTCTACAGTTGTCTAAACTGAAACCCAGAAACCAAAGGTGTACGCCGTGGCTATCACTAAAGTTTCTTGCAAAGCTGCTTACACTGTGTGCATGCGTGTGCGCATGTGTAAACCTGTGTAAGCCTGTGTAAGGCCGTCTAAGCTTGTATACACGAATGTGCACCCGCCTAAGCCTGTGTAAGCTTGTGTAAGCCTGTGTGCACGCGTGTTTGCGCGGTGCTGCCCCCTGTGGAAACAGAAAGGGAAAAGGAAGGAAAAGAAGTAGTAGGAAGTTAACCAAGGAGAACTAGCAGAGCTGCCAGGTGAAATCAATCAGAATCAGCCAATTACACAGGCAGTACAGTAGCCCAGCCCAGCACTTAAAACTCTGCAAACAACATTCCCCCATGTTTTTCTCAGAAACACTGCAACACTGCAGCCAGCAAACAGAAGTGAAAACTTAAAAAGCTTAAACTGAGACATAAAAATGTTAGGGGCTGCAATTGCTGTTATAAGGCAACATGTGCAAGATGCTGAGGGTGGTGCCATTGCGAATACTGCT
The DNA here is from genome assembly GCF_019279795.1 of Protopterus annectens. NCBI lineage: Eukaryota > Metazoa > Chordata > Ceratodontiformes > Protopteridae > Protopterus > Protopterus annectens. The sequence continues at coordinate 327,968,723 of NC_056738.1, forward strand.
GAGAAACCCACAGTGAGGAGACAGAGAAGAGTGTACAGACCTAGGGTAACCTACCAGGGGCTACATGAGCTGGAGATAGTGGAGCGCTATAGAGTGGACAGAGAGCTCCTGCAGCAAATTGCTGAGCTGTGCAGGCCACACCTCACACACAGAACCGACAGAGGGGAACCCATCCCAGTGGAAACCAAGGTATGTGTTGGCCTAAGAATACTAGCAACAGGTACCTTCCAGAGACCAACTGGTGATATGATGGGGATTTCACAGGCATCAGCATCAAGGGTACTCCACCAGTTCCTGAATACCATGTCAGCACATGTCAGTGATCATGTATATTTCCCCAGTTCCCGTGAGGTATTGGCCAGCAATATGCGTCTCTTCCAGCAAATAGCGGAATACCCTGAGGTAGTGGGTGCAGTTGACAGCTGGTGAGTGGGGTAGGGCCTGCATCAACCGCAAGGGCTTCCACTCCATCAACTGCCAGGTCGTGTGTGATGCCCAGGGCATAATACTGAATGTGTGTGCTGGCTGCCCTGGAAGCTACCATGATTCCCATATCTGGCATCTGTCGCAGCTGTACCAGACATTTGCCAATGGGGACATCCCTGACGGTCATCTAGTGGGGGATGCTGGATACGCACTGGAGCCGTGGCTGATGACACCCATCAGAAATGCACACACACCTGAACAAGAACTCCATAATGAGGCATACGCACAAACACAAAATGTAATCGAGCGTGTGTTTGGGATGCTCAAGTTATGGTTCCGGTGCCTGGACACATCTGGTGGAGCCATGCAGTATTCACCAACTACATGTACCCATATTGTCATGGTATGTGCCATGCTACACAATATGATCCTGCAAAAACAGCTGCAACAGGAACAACATGGGGCAGGGCCAAACAGCCCCCCACCATTGCCAAGGCCTTCACAGGCACAGCGTGACTCAGAGGAGGAACAACCTAAGCCTGCCCCAGTAGGCAGAAGGAGGCGTGCCCAGTATGCCTTGTCCTTGGCAAAGAGGCAACACATAACACATACACTGGCTCAGTAGGAACCCTGGAAATGATACCTCTCTCTGACTCGCACATAAAATAAAAGGGATGCCTAATTTGACACTACCTGTTTCCAAACATGTATAGGCAGTGTAGTATGTGCATCCGACATAGGCAGCCCTGCAGCACCACCTGAGGCATGATTGCCATGTTTTAAGCAATATAAAGCAGGGCTAAGCAGCTTTCACCAATATCTAGTATATGTAAACAAAATTGCTCGTGCAATGTTGGGCAAGGTCAGGGCAAGTTGAGCAAAGTCAGTTAAACATGCTCATATCTGCTTTACTGTTCTTTAAGCAGTCTGGTCTGGCCAGCATGAAAATAAAAAGCAGTGACAGGGCTTGAACCCAGTATACTGTGCACTATAGTCATGGTACTGAATCACTAAGCCATGATAGCATTTCAGTGGCACAGACACAGCAGGACAATTGTACACTAATGCAAACACAAAGCAATGCTGTATCATGCCCCTAAAGAGGCAAATGGGTAACCTTCCCCACACGCCTATGCAGACAGAGAACATCAGGCCAGGCGTTGTGACGTGGGTTGTGTAGGCTATGAAGTTGCAAGCTAATATACGTGACATTGGATGCTAAGATCTGTAGTACAGTAGTATGCCTCAAGCCAGTATGATAGGCAACAGTACAAACTGTAATGGTGTCCTGTACATAGCAGTGCAGGCACAGCAAATGTGTATAAGTGTCAGGTGAAACCCACATCCTATGTACACCCACAGTAACAATCCGGTGTGCCCACAGGTAGAAATGTACAAAGAATAGCTGTCCCCCCTGTATGTAGAAATGTTGATAAGTCTATGCAAAGTGTCTTATGGAAGCCCTGCAGGCACAGCATGATCCCTGTTGATCTATGACACAAAGGTGAGCCCTGCTGTAAAAACACAACTTGATTTACCATACACATATAGTATAAATGTGTATACTGTGCGTGCTCACACACTCCAACAAATGTAGTGGATTTCATTCAGCATCACACTGAAAGGTCATACTGGGCATGCTCACACACTTAAAGAAATGAAGCAAATGTCAGGCAGGAAGATACTGAAAGGTCATACTGGGCATGCTCACATACTTAGGCTAAATACGGATGTGATAATAAGGGATCTATGGACAAATGAGGATAGTCATCTCGATTTCCAGAAACACATTCACAAAGTGGTCTGAAAATCCTGCTATGTGTTCACACAAACTGCCAAGGTCTGTGCATGTAGGTCAAAGGAGGTTGCCACTACTCAGCAGTCATCAGACCTGTCAGAGGGTACCACAACACACTTGCCATGAATCTGACAAGGCACGTTCAGCAGCTAGAAAGACCAATGAAGTACCTTAACAAGAGGATTACTGGCCTCAAATAGTTGCCCCATGCAACAAGACTGAATGTAACCCAATCTGTACTCTGTTGCATACTGTCTACTCAGGAGATCTCTGCCCAACAGACAGGTCCATGTCATGGTTACACTCAGATCTGTTCTGAGTTAAAGCTCAATGGCACAAAATGTACAGAGCCAACTGATATTGCCAACATCCTAGCAGATAGGATCAGTGTTAACTTTACCCCCCTCTCACCCATGAAAGAGCACATGTCTATAATGGAAGACTGCAAAGTTGCTGTCATCCAGCTGCACAGGTAAAAACACTCTCCAAAGCCAGTATCACAGCAGCCATGGAACTAGATAACTTCCCAGGCTGTGTAGTATCTACTTCCCTGAAGTAAACATTAACATGGAAGGCCTGTGGCTACTGAAGTTTCCAGAGGACTGCAAACTAGGAGCCATCAGTGTAAACACTAAAGATGTGGACATCCTACAAAAGGGCCTCACTGAGACAGATGGCTGTTGTCCAAGCCATGGGCTGTAGTTCAATGCCAAAAGGTGCATTATCATCACTTTTGTTAAAAACACTTTAGCCAAGAACTACAACATAGGTGGTAGTATACTTCACACTGTAAGTGTGACAAGAGACCCTGGGTCACAGGTGGACAGTGGATGCAACTGTGATAAGCACATTCCCACAGTAGTCGGGAAACCCTCTTATGTGGCACACCTCATCACAAAATGTGTCTCATGCAGAATAGAAGAGGACATTGTTCCCCTCTACTCACCACTCACTAGAACTATAAAATAGTACAACGCCACTATTGCTATGTACCTCACAAGACAACTACAACAACTGGAAAGCCAGCAGCAATACATCACAAAGAGCATTAGTGGCCTGAAATACATGCCATACACAGACCATCGCAAAATGCTCCATCCGTACTCCCTTGCATATCGCCTACTCAGAGGTGTTCACTGCCTAACATACAAAGCTATGTCAAACATAGAGCTGTTGGATATGATCCACGTAAGACACTCACAATCACTCTGACCTTTGGACCCAAGACCACAAGTGAAATACAAAAGGAAGGGGTGTAGCCATTTACCTTATGGATATCCACACCTTCAGGTTACTGGCACAGCATGAGGCCTTGGAGACCATGCAAGTGCAACTAACATTGGGCAAAGCTGCCCATCAGATTGTAACCTGCTACAGATCACGTACCCTGTCTCAGGAACCTCACTCAGTATTTTGGAGAACAATGGCAAATATAAAGGTCCTATCAAACAACATTATATGAGGAGATTACAATTACCCAAGCATTGAGTGGGTGAATTAGTCATATACAACGTCCTTTGCCCAATGTGTCCTAGAGTTAAGAAACTATAACACCCTGGAACAGCTGGTCAGCATGCCCACTAGAGGTGACAACATAGTGGACATGATAATCACCAACATGGGGTACCAGTGTTCCACAACAGAGATAAATCCCTCTCTAGTAATATCAGATCATTAAGTAATCACACTGGACATCCACATCCCACACCCAGTCAATGAAACCACTGTGAAGACATTTGCAAAAGCAAACTGCACACTTCCCAAGACCAAAGTGGAACATTCCGAAGACCTCTTGCTATAGGATAATGGTATGCAATCTTCAGAATCATTTACAAGTGCATCATATGAGCATCTACAGGGATGCATGGAATGAGGCATCACAAATAAAAGCAAGATGCACTCCTCCAAAAATAGGACAACAAGCAGGTGTTTGTTGTCCATAAATAAGCTAGACAAGAGAAGGAGGAAACGAGCACATGATAGATCCAACGTCACTAAAGGAAAGGCATCACTGATCATTATCAGGAAGAAACAATGATCGCTCATAAAATAATCCAAAGATGGTGTCTAAAGACAAATAGCCAAGGAATGTAAGAATAACAACCACAAAGCCTTCGGTAGCTATACCAGACATGTAGGTGTCAACTTTCAAAAGGTGCATTATCATCACTTTTGTTAAAAACACTGTAGCCAAGAACTACAACATAGGTGGTAGTATACTTCACACTGTAAGTGTGACAAGAGACCCTGGGTCACAGGTGGACAGTGGATACAACTGTGATAAGCACATTCCCACAGTAGTCGGGAAACGCAGCAAAGTCTGTCAGTGATGACTATTCATAACAGTTAGCTACTGAAAAAAGGAATGACATACACTATTCATATCAGTTAGCTACTGAAAAAAGGAATGACATACACCAAACCAACTTTCATTGCCCACATCCAGGGGGACAAGTTCAGTGTAAACCCCCCCATCACCCCCAAAAGGGCCTGTGTCCATCACAGAAGGATGCAGAGACCCAGACGTTATGGACATGTAGGTAAAGACAGCCCTCACCAAACCTAAGAACATAGCATCAGTGTGACTGTATGTTGTCCCAGGCTGCGTCTTACACTAGGCCCATAAGGAACTACACCCCCACCTACATTCACCGTCCAGACTCAAGCGTACCACAGGCTATGTACCCAAAGAATGGCATACACTAACAGTCATCCAGCTCCACAAAGGGTGTGCCAAAACAGAACCTGGAAACCATTGCCCAATATGTCTACTCAGCTGGGTCTACAGAGCTATTGAGCAAATTGTCATGGAACCCATACACTAAGACATTGGAGATCTTCAGACACTGGACTCTACACAACTTTGCCTTGTTAAAGGCAGAGCCTGGCTCCCAAACCTAGTTGACTTATTTAAAACAGTTACCATGAACATAGATGGAGGTGAAAATAGTCCACGCAGCCCACCTGGACCTCACTAAGGGCTTACCATACCATTCCCCACTCTGTCATCATGGACAAGTTTACCAGCTTGAACATTATCAGCTATGTCACAGGATGGGTGGCCAAGTGGCTCACAGATCAAACACACATGTTCATAGTTGCGGGTGCCATATCCAACTCTAAGCCAGTCACAAGTGGCATCACACAGGTCTCGGTCCTGGGACCCCACCTGTTCAGTAGATACTGCTCAGAGGTACAGGCAAGCACAGCAGGTGTATGGCTGAACAGGTTTGCAGATGAATGGTAACTGTGGTCCATAATTGACTGTACAGCTGACACAGACATCCTCCAGAAGTGTCTTACAGAGACAGATACCTGGTGTCAAAACAATGCCCTCAAGATGAATGGCAAAGAATGTATAGTCATCCCCTTTGGGTAAAACAAAGTGCACACAAATTACCACATAGGTGGTAATCCCGCATGTACGGAGAAAGTCATTATGGCCCTGGGGACACAGGTAAATAGTAAACTCACCTTTGATGATCACATAGCCATTCCTTCAATGTAGGCCATCTAATGTCACCTAATGTAACCCACTTTGTATAGTCTGATGATGTCACCATCCTACAAATATACCTGTGGAAAGGATAACTCCCAGTAGTGTGTATAGCGCGTCGTGTTAATGCGTACTCCTGTAGTATTATGAAGTAGTTAGGTAGGGGTCTGAATCCTGCACTGGACAAGTGTGTGTTTGTGTGTGGTCTCCTTGGGAAGGAGCAACCTTTTAGGAGAGTAGTAAAACACCTCAAAAGCGGTAAACTAACCTATGTCAAGTCTGATGATGTCACCATCCTACAAATATACCTGTGGAAAAGAGAGCTCCCAGTAATGTGTATAGAGCATCGTGTTAATGTGTACTCCTGTAGTATCATGAAGTAGTTAGTTAAGGGTTTGAATCCTGCTCTGGATAACTGTGTGTGTGTGTGGTCTCCTTGGGAAAAAGCAACCTTTTAGGAGAGTAGTAAGAGACCTTAAAAGTGGTAAACTAACCTTTGTCAAGTCTGATGATGTCACCATCCTACAAATATACCTGTGGAAAAGAGAGCTCCTAGTATTGTGTATAGTGTGCCGTGTTAATGCGTACTCCTCTAGTATCATGAAGTAGTTAGGTAGGGGTTTGAATCCTGCATTGGACAACTGTGTGTGTGTTTGTGTGTGGTCTCCTTGGGAAGGAGCAACCTTTTAGGAGAGTAGTAAAACACCTCAAAAGCGGGACACTAACCTTTGTCAAGTCTGATGATGTCACCATCCTACAAATATACCTGTGGAAAAGAGAACTCCCAGTAATGTGTATAGCATGTTGTGTTAATGTGTATTCCTCAAGTCTCATGAAGTAGTTTGGTCGGGGTTTGAATCCTGCACTTGGTGAGTGTGTGTGCTGTATGTGTGTGACACTGTTGGTCAATGTGTTGTGGGTTTTGCTTTTACTACTGTATGACATATCAGTATTCATTGCACATGTGAGCTAGCTGTGTGGCAAATACATATACGTACATGTTACCTCAATGATTGCATGTGTGGGAACCCTGCCTTCTCCAAGAACACAGCTGTCATCCTTGCCAGACTGTGCTGCTGCTTCCCAGACCTTAGGTCACATCTGTATGCTTGTGACAAGCCCAGCCACTGCAGTGATCCCTGGCCTAGGTCATCTGTGTCACACAAACTCATTACGGTTCCTATTGGAATGTGTGAGTGAGGATCTATGGCCGAGGTATATGTCAGACCAGTTCAAACGCAGCAAAGTCTGTCAGTGATGACTATTCATAACAGGTGTAGAACAACCTTTGTGGATATGCATGCAGACCACTTATTGCTTATGTGATCCACCGAGGGATTTCAAAATACCTTTGGAAATGTGATTAGCAAAGGAGAGATGACGTATCACTTGGTTGCATGTAAACATCAGTACCTGTTCATCATGTTGGTGGCTACTACCTATGTGGTACTGTGGGAATAATATGTTCCATAAAGGTGGATGACTATGCTTAGTTTGGCTTATAGCTTTACAGCATGGGTTTGACAACAGGCATCTGTCTGTATGATACCCTTGTGGAGGATGTGTGTGTCATCTGGAGAATGCATTATAGGCCACAGTATGCATTACCAGATGTGGACGGACATATCCCTACTGTGATTGCTTGTACTTAAGAGAGCTATATGCCAAACAGGAGTGGTGTCAAGTAATGGGTGCAGGTGAATACCAGTGGTTACTGGCATAGTATAGTACCTGAAGGATCCAAATGTTGCTGTGTGTCCTACATCTGTGTGTCGGTTGTCAAGACATCATCTAACGATTGGTTATGGTCAGGCTGTTGAAGTGATGTATACTACCAGAATGCAAAACAATGACAGATAGTAACAGTATCACCCACAGCACAGTGTCAAACCATGTCATACACACATGTGTAGTCAGGTTCCGGAATGTGTGTAGTACAATGCATACTGGCCACCAATAGAAACTATGGAGTGTTACTGTGTAATACAGAGCATGTCACCCTGACCATGTGTCCACTATGTACGTACATGCAGACAGTGCACCTCCACCATGTTCACAACTGTACACCTGCAAATCTGTGCTACACACATCCCACACATACTGTCCACTCTCTAGCACATGCTGCCAATACTGCACACATCAGCCAAGTGGCACATGACCAGACAATACACAATTGGAACCAACACTGGTGTAAACAACACTACAATGACAATCATAGCTTTAATGCATCATGCCTGCTCAGCTACACCTTGAAGCATATCATTACACTCTACTGCTGACAACATGCTAACATTGCTATACTGCTATAAAGACACCCTGTGCATCAGCACCATGGTAGCCTGTTCCTGTATCAATGTTACAGATGACAGGAGGCAGCACAGGTTTCATCATATGCACAGGGTGTGTTGTCGGTTTGCCAGAGGCCTACAGTGAGCCATCCAATTGACATGTATGTGTGTGTGTGTGTGTGTGTGTGTGTGTGTGTGTGTGTGTGTGTGTGTGTGTGTGTGTGTGTGTGTGTGCGTGTGTGTGTGAGGGGCAGGAATACTGGAATGGGCCAATGTTGATGTAATGTGTGTGGGTATGTGTTAGCCCTAGGTGTCTGGTGTATGTGTGTGTGTGTGTCTGCATGTACACAGTTCCACCATGTGGCTGCCATATACAGGTATTTGTGGGACAGCCACAGACTGTACCTGCGAGGCTTTACAGATCACCGTCTCTGGCCACGGATATGATACCTGTGCCTAGCAGGGGTGCTACTGACACTATCGGGTACTAAGCCAGAATGGGTACTATCCCCAGAGGTGGATGGATGTACACTGGACACAGGTCCCTGCTGGGACTGTCCAGAGCCACGTGCATGTAGTCTTCTAGGACGTTCTATGGACAGCCCACCCCCAACATTACTGGGGCTGGTACTGGCACTACGGGAATGGCTGTGGCTTGAGGGACATCTGTGGTGACTGCCAGCTGCTGATGTTGCTGGCATACATCCACGTCGATGACTCAACCATCCCGCACTGTCCTGACACATGGACATGACATTGCGGAGGATATCTAATGTCTCTCCCCAACATCTAGCCATGACCTCAGTGTAATGATGGATGGCACCTGCTAGGGAACGGATACTGTCAATAACGATGGTGTTATGTTCTATCTGTGCCCTTAGTCCCTGTCATGTGTACCGTTCCATACATGCCTGAGCTTCCATGACAGCCTGGAACATGCATCATTTTGTCAGACCTGTGGCACATCTGCCAGTGGTGTGATGAGCAGCAGTGCTCCTATGAGAACCCCTGGACATCTGCCTATGTGGTACCCTTCCAGACATCTGAGTATGACTGCTGTGTTGGGATGCATGTGCCATGGATACCACACTGTCCTGGCCAATGCCAATTGTACACTGTCCCTCAGCTATGGGCATTGGTGATGGATGTATTGGCAGTATAACTGCATGCATGGATGGGGTGGACAGCTGTGTACTGTTGATTGGTGGCCCAACAACAGACCCTGGCAAACATGCCTGTGCCTCAACACACCTATCATCAGTATCACTGTTTTGCTCAGTGACATCAGTTTCTCTGCTGCAGGGAACCAGCCCAAAGTCAGCACCTGTGAGAGGAAGACAGGAAGCACACTTTACAACCTGTACATGATGTCAGCACACATGCACACATGCACACATGCACACATGAACACATGAACACATGAACACATGCACACATGCACACATGAACACATGCACACATGCACACATGCACACATGCACACAAATTCACTCATCACTAAAACACACACACACACCATCAGCAATCCAGAACATACTCAATAGAGGGTGATGGTGGGGTACAGTATCACAAGGCAAACAGTTATATCACATGTGTCAGCATGCAGGACATGTGTTTCCCAACAGCATGCAGTGTGGGTGTTGACAGCCCTTGCCAATAACACTATACATGTCTTTGATGCATGTGTGTTGTTGTTCAGTGTTTGGCCTCACCCTGGAACACACTGTGTACATGGACATGACAGTGCTGTGCAAGTATTATAAGCTCTGCAATGTCCTGTGCACCATCTTTCACAGGTATACATACCATGGCTGGATGTGTATCTGTGTGTCACATAGATATCCATTTCTGATTAGAGTGTCTGTGTCTTCAGCAGATAATTGTGGGCACAGGATTAGCACATGCGTGCTATGTATACACACAGGATGAGTGGTGCATGTTTACCTGATGGAATACCATTGCTCAACATGGCCATTGTACAGTGGTTATGGTGAGTGTAGGACATATTGTGGACATGCCAGTTCCAGACATGACATGGCATGCTACAACAAAACTGCTACATTAAACATCACACAGACACAGCGTGTGTCATGTGACCTATACATGCAATAACATTACAAGACATATATGTGTCAATTTGTACAAATGGTGATTGCTATGCATATTGTGTATAAGTGCCTATGTTTGCACACACACAACACTGAGGTTCATAGCAGGTAATGCTATGTGTAGTACTGTGGTCACTGTAACTGGATGGGGTGTACTACCATGAGCCATCATCGTGCAGCATCATGTGGTCACTCAAGGCTACTAATGTGTGCCAGACCAGCACATACCATGCTGTACCAGAACTGCAGTACCATGGCTACATTCACCATTTCACAGCCAGTAGTTACATGGGTTTGTAAGGTGCACAATAGGGGGCATTTCCTACCATGAATGTGTAATGTGTCAAAGAGTGTCACACAGCCACATGTGAGGCATCTACCCCTCAGGTATATTATGTGTGCTGTGTGGATGAAGTGTGGGATACTATAGTGTGACCTTACAGCAGGCATCTGAATACGCAATGTGTAGCATGTTAACGTGTACTGCGTATGACAACGTTGTGTATGTTGTGTGCATGTGTATCAACTCTGCCTATCCAATGTCCACATCAGTGTTGCCACAATTGTGTGGAATGCTCTGTGTATTGTATGTGTTTTAGGCAGCTACCCATGTTACTGGGATGTGCATAGTCTCACAGCAAACATGCACAGCATGCATTATGCGTATGTGTGTTACGTGTACATGGCCTACACCTCACCTATGACATGCACATTTAATTAACAGTATTAAAGGTTGAACACACTCACCAGCATGGGTCGGCTAGCTTGCTGTCACACCAGAGGGACCTACATGGATATGAAACACTTTGTCAGTGGCAACAACTGTGGCATTGCTACTGTGTGTTTGCAATCGTACAGTAGTACAACGGTTGACAGTCACAGGCCTACAGATTGTATTCCTAATTATTACTATTGCACAACACTAGGCACCACATCGTCTAACTACACAGTACACATCTGACATAAGCATGCTCTAACAATAGAGGTAACAGTAGTCTACAGCTATGCCATGTTACCTGCACGCTCCATGTCAGCTTGCTGGGTGATTCCGGCCTCCATGATGACACACGTTAGTTGTTGGGGTTGTTGTTGGCCAGGAGACACCTAGCTCAGGAGCAGCTCCTCCACTCTGGTGAGGGGGGGGGGGTGGATGGCTACCCCCCCACCTGTGGCAAGCTGCTGTATGCGGATATCAGACGCATGCTGCCGGACATGTCTAATTAAATCACTGCAGTGATGACGTACCTGCTCATATGTCCAGTTATGCATGCCTATGTCATTTACCCGATGGACAAGCTCTTGCCACAGCGCAGTCCACTCCTGCTGGTCCTGGCTGGTTCTAGAGAACAGCAGGGCATACTGCTGCACCAGGGTGGATGTTATAACCTCCTCCTCCGCCGTGCTATAGGCGGGATTACAATGGTGGGACATAACCCTGGAAGACAATGAAACAATATGTGTGAGCAAGTCATGAGGTACACGTATATTTCTAATGTACAGATATCAATTAACTGCCATATATCGCAACCTATTGGCTGTCAGAAGATACACACTTTCAATACCACATGTCAGTTCTCAACCCACAACTGCCTGATAGTGCCTGGCACACTCTATATATCAAACCACGTTTTGCACAGCAACAAACTTACAACAGTATGTAATACTATACAACAGTACATGGCACACTGTATGCGACACAATGCACAACCTAGATACAGGAGGTTTATATCATGCTAATGCATCATGAAAAGTGTAATCCATTGGGATGACTGTAAAGTCCAGTGACAGTATTACCAGTATACCACACTAGTCATTGATGGCAGACCCCTGCCTAACATATGTGCACATTCATGAATATAGATGGCATACTGCTGTACTACACTATACATGTTTCTAGATATGCAGTTATATCCTGTAACACACATATGACCGAGGCCATGGTACAGGCATACACACACACACACACACACACACACACACACACACACACACACACACACACACACACACACACACACACACACACACACACACACATCAGACATACATACCAGACACATAGGTATGGCAACAGAGGTGACCGTTACCTGTGTACTGTGTGTCAGTAGTTACGAGACCGTATGCTTGAGGTATGTAATCTGTGAGGACTACAGGGAACACACGGAACAGTGGTTCCAATAAATGTGGACCTACACCATACTGTGCTGTTTAGGCATACAGCTTCAGGTAGTACTACAGTTCATACAGGAGTTGGATTCGCCAGCAGTAACACTCAATAAGCATGCATGTACTACTTTAGCCTACAATGGGCACCCCAGTCAACAACAAGGGACTACGTCAGAATGTATGGCATACTGCTTTTTTAGCCTAGCAATTGTATACACATATTTTGCTGGGATCACAGCTAGGACACATAATACCATGACAGAAATAGTTTCCCACTAAGCTATCACACATAAACCAAACTCTGACACATTCACCAAAACATTCACCATCACACTCAGTCAAACTCACATAGCAATTATTGCAACAATTACATGTGGGTGTGTATCACTTTATAGGTAGGTAAGAGGCTATTGGCTCTAGGGCCTATAGAAGCCTAGCCATATGCTACCCTGGCCTTTGACACACAGGTCATTGCATTTCACGTGGCCCTGTCAAGCAGAGACACAGAGGTGATTGCCTGGGTATATTCACTATCTCCCATACAATCTTCATGATTATTTATGACGATTGCTAATTAGGGGCTTTGTTTGCTATGGATAGTTGGTTTGTTCCAGAGTATGGGATGTCTCTGAGATGGGAATCTATCCCTCCAGCATGTGCTGTTTATTGTGGTCAAAAGGTTTGGGTCCCTAGAGCATGTAGGTCATAGAGATTGTGATCTGTTTATGTGCAGTATGTCCAACAGCTCTGTTTTTTACATAGCTTAGTATGTTAGGCAGAGGTCACCTCTGGGTAGGCGGTATGCAACACAGTGTAGTTGTGGGTTTGTGAGATGGTCTGCATAGGGTATTTGTTTGAGGCTGGTATTACTCTTTGTGAGGTATGTCTTTGTCGTTTCCAGTTGCTGTGGATGTCTTGTGAGGTACATACCACATGGGGCATTATACTCTATAATGGGCTTTATGTGTGATGTATAGAAGGGAACACTGACCTATATTTCCCTGGATGACACACCTTTTGTGATGAGGTGGGGCAGGTAGACAGATTACATGACTAGTGTGTCACTGTGATTATCAAAGGGGAGACTACTGTCCACCTGTGTCCCATAGTCTCTTATCACACTTTCTGTGTTAAGTAGACTACCACCTATGTGGTAGTTCATGGGTACGGTGTTTTTGCCAGAAGGAATGCCGATGCAGTTTCAACATTGAGCTTGAGTCCATGGCTTTGTCACCAGACATCTGTCGCAGTAAATATGACCCTCTCTCTCTCTCTCTCTCTCTCTCTCTCTATAGATTACTATATCTCTATAGCTTACTAAAGACCTACTTTAATTCTACTAGCCGTAAAACTGCTCTGTCTGTAACCTGTAGAGGCCTTACACGTGCAGACTGGGCTGAGATCCCACTCTGTTAAGGGCTTCTTATACCCAACCTATTATTATGTACTAAATTCTTTGTATTTTTTACATCAATATGGTTTTGTATACTATATAGCTTATAGCAGCCATTTATGTAGTATATCAATAGTATCTGCTATGCCTAGACATTTAATTTCCCTAAGGATACTGCTTGGCCTTGCCTGACTGTATGTGTATTCTTATGTATTATATTACTCTGCTGACCATTTGAATAACCTGCACTATCTGCATTTTGACACTGTATTAGATACTCTGTATGTTAATATTCTCTTTAACATTATCTTATTGTTTCCACTTTTTTTCTTTTGTACTAGCTATCCCTGCTTTACCCTGTGTTTTTGCCTGGGTTGAATCTCTCTACTAAATCTACTAAGGTGCTCTCTGCCCACTGCCCTTGGAAACGTTCGGGACATTGCCTTCTTCTGCTACCCACTACCTCAAGATTTCAAGAAAGTATGTCTACCCACATCACAATGTGTTAATTTTAACAAACTTATCCTTGCTAAGCTTTTGTTTGACCCCAGCTAAGCAGCCAGCAGCAAACTCCCCCCTATATTCCTTCATCTCCTTCCTCCCTCTCACTTTGGACTGCTAACTAGCTTATCCTCTCTTTCCCAGTTAGTCTACTACTACTTTTGGAAGCTCCTGTGTATGTTTATTGCACCTCTGCTTTTGCCCACTAGATGTCATCCTACCCCCACCTATACTCCTTACATTAGTATTTATTTCTACCTCATTCTTCCTATTCTCACCTTTCCTACTACTATCCCTTTCCTCCTTCTGATATTCTCTCTTATCCTCCCCTCCTTAGGCTTCTATCTCCCATCTTGACTTACCAGCTTACTCTGATACTTTTTCCTCCCTCCTTGGTCTACTCTGTGTCCCCCTCCGTTAAGCTCACTCCGCTCCCCACCCTACCCCCAATTCCCACCCACCCCCAGGGGTCCTAAACTTATACATCTCTAATCCCACCCCTCACCCTACCATCCTATCCCCCTGCTTCCCGCCTAACCTGAACTCCTCCCCTGTCCACACCCCACATTCCTCCTCCTACTGTCCTCCTTTACTTATTAACCCTTCTATCCTCAGACCAACTACTCTCCTCTTCTCTATTATCTCTTATTGTATATCATTTCACTCACTTAACCTGTCTGTCTACTTTGTATATCCTTCAACATCCCTATCGCTTCTCTTACTTCTATATTATTTTTCTTTTCAACTTACATACATACAACCAACTTGCTAGCCTTATTGCTTACCTCTACTTTATATTCACTTCTACCCCACTTGTTGTAACAATGGCTCTCTACTTATCCACACTGCTTATACTCTCAGTTCTTCTCTTAACTACACTTTTCTCTACTTACCTCCTTACCTTCATAGAATACTCACTCATTACTCAACCAAACCACATACAGAAACATACATCTACCTTCCACACACCTCTCATTTCATTCTCAAATGCCAATTCCACGTCTAGCTACAACCTACCTAAATTCCATAGGCACTCTCACCTCACCTACACCCTACCCTTAGATAAAAAGATGAGACTTCTAACCCTTCTTCAGAGTAAATATATATCCAAACCTGATGACCCTACCTTACAAGACGGTGATGTTCACCCCAACCCTGGCCCCGTATACCCTTCTCCTCAAGCATCTAGACCTATCTCCAATAATACCCTCCTGATAGGGCATCTTAACATACGTAGTGTAAACAACAAAGTTCCCTACCTACACGCCCTCCTAGACACTCACTGTTTTGACATTCTCTTTCTCTCTGAAACCTGGCTTAAGCCAGCCACTAAAGACACTGAGGTTATACCCCAAGGCTACAATATATTAAGGCTTGACCGTACTAAACGAAAGGGTGGTGGAGTAGCGATTCTGTTTAAGAATCATCTTAACATCTCCACCCTCTCAGCCTGTCCAACCCAGGATAGTAAAGTGGAAGCTATCATCACTAAACTCCAACTAAATGCAAGGAAAGCCCTTTACATCATCTGCATGTATATACCACCTGGAAACAATATACCCATAGTAGAAGACTTTCTTAGTTGGGTTTCCAACAACTACCCCCAAGAAACTTTAATTATTGGCGACTTTAATATAGACTGGAATACCATTAATGCTGACAATCCCACCTCTCACATTAACCTAAATGGTTTCACCCAAACCATTACCTCTACTACAAGGCTTAATAAATCAAGTAAGAAACAAACTATTTTAGACTGGATACTCATAAACAAAGTCAACATCACATATAAAGTAGGAACTATGCCTGATGATCTCAGTGATCATTGTTTAACCTATATTACAAGAGAGAAGACTGACATTCTACACCTCCCCAATATAAGAAAAATACGTTCTACCAAACATTTTAAAACTGACTTATTTCAAAACGAACTCAGAGCATGTAACTGGAACCCCTTAAAAACACTTCCACTTAACGAAGCAGTTTCATTCTTCAATTCTACCTTTCTTTCCATTCTGAATAAACATGCTCCTGAGCGTACCATTAGAATGAAATCGAACACAGCCCCATGGCTCTCAAATGATACAAAAAAACTAATCCTCTCTAAAAATAAGGTTTGGGCCAAATGGAGATGCCATAGAATCAGCGCTGATTTTCTTCATTTTCGCCAACTTAGAAACCTTACCAAAAAAGCTATTATCACTGACAAAAGAAAGTTCTACTGTGAACTTCAAGAAACACATTCCAATAAACCCAAACAATTCTGGTCCTCTATCAATAGACTCCTATCCCCAGGAACAGCCAAAACTCCCTCCCCACTAAATGCTGACCCAGACACCCCTTACCAATCTGCAAATGCTTTTAATTCTTTCTTTACTGAAACTATTCAATCTCTCGCTAAACAACTGAACACTAATAACTTCTATCCTCCAAACAATCTAGTAGACTCTTCTTATAACTTCTCTCTACAACCTATCTCTACCTCTTTCATCTATAGACTTATTTTTAAACTGAAACCCTGTACCCCCTCTGCTGACAAACTCCCTTCCCTTTTTCTGCAAAAGGCAGCCAAAGAAATTGCATACCCAATAGCTATACTCATAAATAGGACCATCCAAGAGGGAACCATCCCTGATATCTGGAAAGTCTCTCATATTATCCCACTACACAAAGGCGGTAACTGTATTGACTACTCCAACTTTAGACCAATTGCCCTTCTCTCACCTTTAGCAAAGATTATGGAGAAATGTATTCATCAGCAACTTGTACAGTATCTCTCTTTACACAATATTATAGCTAACTGTCAACATGGCTTTAGACCCCACCATAGCACCACCACTGCTCTCCTTTCCTTTATAGATACCATTAACAACAATCGCAACAATAATCTTTTCTCTTCTGCTCTATTCATTGACCTCTCAAAAGCATTTGACATGGTTAACCACTCTTCCTTAATTAACATCCTTAAATCCCTCTCATTTGATACTCTTACCACCAAATGGTTTAGTTCTTATCTCAACAACAGACAACAAGCCGTTCTCTGGGACAACCACATCTCCTCCTTACTGCCCATTTCTATCGGAGTGCCTCAGGGCTCTATTCTTGGTCCACTTCTCTTCTCCCTCTACATCAGTGATCTCCACTCTGCAATTCCTCAAGCCACCTGTATTCAATATGCAGACGACTCCACTATTATTTGTTCAGCATCCTCCTCCTCTGATCTAATCTCACAAACTCAAAATATCTTTAACAGAGTAGAAACATGGTTGACTCGACGATACCTTCTCCTTAATGCTAAAAAAAACAAACTTCTTCTCTTCACCCCCACTATTCGTACCCCCCATTTAATTTCACCATCTTGTCAAATAACAACACTGTCATCTCTCCAGACTCTACAACTAAACTGCTAGGAATAACCATTGATAACAATCTCTCTTTTGATCAACACATCAACAACACCATCAAATCAGTAAATAGAAAGATAGGATCCTTATACCGTATTAAACCATTCCTCACCCCATCAACTAGAGCTACTATTGCTCACTCCCATCTTTTATCTACTCTCTTCTATGCCTCTCCTATCTTCACTAACCTCAAGAAAACTAACCTAAACAAACTAGCAACTTGCTACAATAACATTGCCCGCTTCACCACTGGTAACCCTTTTAGAACCCATCACTGCCTTAACCTGAAACTTTTAGGCTGGCTAGAACTACAAAACTATATTATAATCTCACAACTTACTATTGCCCACAAAATTCTGTACCAACCTGATAACACCCCTATACTATCACAGCTTTTACTCCCTTATAATAATCTTACCTCCCTTCGTTCCTCTTGTAAATTCTTGACCAAACCTATAAAGGCTCACAACTTAGCTGGTGACTCTCTATTTACTAATACTGTAGGCCGAGTATGGAATTTGCTACCTAGGGATTTAACTCTAATCACATCTCTACCCCTCTTCAAACAACAAATCAAACTGTACTTCCAAAATCACTGTCTTTGCTCATGTAATACACCAGACTGATTTCTCTCTCCCCCCTACCTGACCTTTAACCCTACTATGTGCTTATACTTAGTATTTACCATTCTTCCTCCTTCCAATCCTTCATTGCTCTACCTACTTCTCTCTCCTCTCCCATCTCCTCTTGTTAGCCCTTTTCTTCTCTTACTTCTTAACTACTGTCTCCTCCCTTCATTTTACCTAACACTACTCCTCTTACTTCTCCTCCTACTTGTACTTTTATCCTATTATAGCAGAACCTTTAAGATATAGCCTGTTTGTATTAAGTAAGATGCTTTGAATCTGATTTAACGCTAGTCATGACTACTATTGATTATGTGCCTTAATTTTTATTGATCTTATTCACCATTTTTTATTATTGTTACCAATTTTTATTACAATTTTTTTTCTTTTCTTTGTATTATATGTGTTTATTATTATCATGTCTCTTTGTTATGTTTTATGTGGAGCTTTTCTCCCCGGGCCTCTACTGAAAATGGAAATATATCCAGCTAGACTAGCCCGGTCAACAAATGTAAAATAAAATAAAATAAATAAATAAAAATAAATAAATAAATATATATATATATATATATATATATATATATATATATATACACACACACACACACACACACACACACACACACACACACACACACACACACACACATAAATATAAACATACATTGGTGTACATATGGACATATGGATATACATCTAGGCACATATACGGCCCACCTTTCATGGTGGGAATATTAATTATGCAAAGGTTGCGAGGTATACTGTTATGTACTAATATTGCACAGTGTTGTGCAGAATGCATTGAAGGTGTTCTTAGCACATGTAGCTTTAGCAGGCCTCACTGGCTGCAACACTGCCAACCTGACAATTCATACCCACAGCGTTTAACCACCACATGTCATATACCAGCACTGTATGCTGTCTTGTTTGCCACACACTACAACCTACATAGAAGTATGCACATAACAACCTTCAACAACATATATATATATGTCCACCCTTCACAAACAGTTGCAGTATGTTCCTTGCTCTATGCACATGTACAGATGCTAATATATCTGACACAGACAGATCTCTCCATATGTGTGTGCCATACACACACAAGGTCCACACTGTTGGAAGTCCATGGACCTCACGGCTGACCTGTTGGGCCTTGCTGCAACATGAACAGGTGTCACTTGTGAGCACACAGTAATATTAGAGGGTGTATATATAGCTGCAAATGCTAGATTAGCATACTAGCCTGGTACAGCTGTTGCCAATGCTAAGCTACACATTAATCTGACTATCATGCATTTGTTACTCTGTCACATCCTTGCTTATATAACTGTATGCACTACTCCCCCAAACAACCATTGTACACACTACTGTACAGAACAGAGATAACATGGATCAGATGTTTGACATTTAATGCTGAACTACATATATCACAGTCATATCCCACTGCACACAGCTACACACTGATTTCTCCATGGCAGTAGTTATGCAGGGCATCTGTGCATAGATAAGTACTGCTGCCACATATGGATGATTCAAAGTATGTAGAGTACTCTTCAAAAACATCTACTACATGCCAGTAAATACATATCAGTTACATACCTTTACTTTGTATGGGTTTGTATTATTACGTTCCGTGTGTTGTAATATATATTTTTTTATTTATATATATTTTTTTATTTTTATTTTTATGTTGATTTTTTTTTTTTTTTTGCTGTTGCTGTGGCTGTTGCTCTTGTTGTTGCCGGTGTCGGTCTGTCTGTGTGTCTCTGTGTCTCTCTTTCTTGCTTGCTTGCATGCTCGCTCACGCTCTCTCTCTCTCTCTCTGTGGCTGCAATGAAATGATTGCATGTGTGGACAGCAAGTACAGCTTGCTTTGAGAGGTATCTGCACATGTGCATGTGATGGCCTCTGCACCAGTTGGTGGCCACCATTTGGTAATCGCATGCAGCCTGCTGTGTGGTAATTGCAGTACTCACTGTCATAGCAACCCAATGCTATAAATTGCTAGGTCAGGTAGGCGTAGGCCTTTCAGCTTTCCAAAGTGGGGACCATGCCTGTTTGCTGTGGACACCGTAGTGTGAGTCAGAAGGTTGGTATACTTCTTATATCTGAAGCTAGGGCTGTAGCCAGTGATTTGAATGTTGTACTCAGACCTGAATGTTGCCACTTCCAGTACACAGTTGACAGTGTAGAATTGTACTCACCCCTACAAATGCTAACACAAGCTACATGGGAGTATTTAGTTTCTTTTCTACTTATACAATTAGCTGCTATACATATGTAGTTATTGAGATGTTTTCATTTGGCACATGAACTGTTTGGGAACTGCTATACTGTGGATATTAATGTACTCACTTCTGCACATTTTGTGCTTTTTATTTTGTTGACATTATCACAGGATGCTCATGGAAACTGGAAAAAGTCCAGTACTGAGTATGCCTACCTACATCCTTGCTGTACCTTAAACACAGTGGTAATTTGTACATTTGGGTGGGATACTGTGTGGGGGTTGTAGAGTGCTGCAGTAAAATTATTTCCTGCTAGAATGCGTGGTTCTGTTATCACAGTCATGTAATGCAATTCCACAGCAGCTGCTGGTACAGTTCCACAGAACAGGTTTTGTGTTATGGCATTCCTATCTTTCCTTGACATTCACACATTCTGATGCATGATATATATATTTCAGCAACAACTTGCTGTGTATCTTCTGTGGCCTAGTGGTACTGCATGCAGTCTAGTATGTCCAAGGTCCGGGGTTCGAGACTGACAGTGGTATTTTATTTTGCTGCTGAGCAGAACAAGGGTCCTCATATGCAGGGTGACTAAGGCACTTTTAAGCAGTTGTAAGTGGGTTTGGGCGATGCTTAGCAATACTTAGCTATGCGCACACATGCACACACTCACACAAGCCCGCTAACTACTGCTTAAAAGTGCTTACTCCCGCTAACCCCAACGCTAATTTCTTTGAATGAAAAGAAAATGGGATGATAGGAAAGTGGTGAAAAAGGGGTACAAAGAGGGTAAGACAGTAGGGAAAACAGCTCGGGATGTGCAGGACAGGTGTAGGGAAGGTCCATAGCTGCTCATTTCTTTAACAGCAACAGCTGTGCATATACTAGTAATTTGGAGGGAAATTTGAAACCTTCCACCCCTGAGAGAGGGGTGGGGACAACGAAGTATGTTGTACTGCCAATTAAATTACAGTTTCTGTGTCCAGCGGACATTTGTACAAAATGGGCAGCTATGTATGGGGCGTAATTTTTTTTTGGGAGCAGATTGCCATTTTTTTTTTTTTTACAGGTGAGAGTGGAATGTGGGGTAGGGGAAGTAGGTATATTTGGGGAGGTAAACAGACAAGACAAACAAGATGCATACAGGGGTGGAATATGACACATAGGGGGGGTGAACACCATTGACGGGGAAGGATGTTTGGAAATCGCAAGCCCATGAGCCCACAGATGGCAACAGTGGAACTGACATCCCCACCCATGGGCAGTCACCACTGCACCTTCACAGCCCAGAGAGTGGCTGTGCTGGGGGCTGAGTAGGTGGGGCAGGCTCACCTGTAAGTCACGCCACTCTCGCCTCGAGCTGGCATAGAGGATCAGCAACTGAACACCGGATCTCCCTCTGCACCACAGCCTGGACCGTTCAGAGGGTGATAGGTGGCCCTCCTCCGGCCATGCTTGCACGGGGGGGGATGAGCCCCATCCTCTGCAATGCTTCCACCCGAAGGTGGCACAGAGCCACCGGAGGAGGAGGTCCCGGGCTGGGCACCGGACCTGCTGGTGCCAGGTGCCATCGCCAGCTGAGGTGGGACAGGTGGGTCTGCTGGGACCGCCTTCCCATACATTCTATGTTTTGGAGGATTTAAGGGCATTATGGGTTGGTAACAGCCAACAGCATTCCAAATTAGTTGTAACAGCATGCAGTAATATGCCCATTAACCCAACACACCAGAGTTCCAACAGTTGAACAGCAAGCATAACACATGGATATATAGAACAACAGTGGACATTCCAACAGCATGCAGGATTGATTGGTGGCAACAGGCCACCAATATTGTGGTGTTTGAACAGGGCACAAAGTAAATGCAGATATTTATAGAACAATAAGACATATGTCCCAACAAATGTTTTGAGATTAGACATACCCATTGAGGTGTGGAATTGCATTGTTTATGCACATACAGTAGGGTGTAAAAAGATACCTCCATTAACATCTTATATGTACTTATAGTTTACACTACATTCCTACTGACTGCAGGTCTATATCCCCAAGTTGTGTAATGGGTTTGGCTAGTTCCTTATATACCTGACCTATATCTGACATACTAACTGTCCAGGATGCAGATACCTGACCTATATCTGACATACTAACTGTCCAGGATGCAGATGTTACTGCTATGTATTTATATATTTTATTTATATTTATATATCTACATATCTGGATGTGCTCACGTGACATTATCAGTTATATTTCTACAGCCCCCTACATTTCTAGCAGCACACTCACATTTCTGGGGAACACATTGACAAGCTACTCGTGTGCCAGATTTACCTATGCATGCCAGCCATTAACCAATTGTTGAGGACTGTATATATGCTTCACAGCTACTGGCACTCCCTTCATTCACTTTATATGGGCCTGCCCAACTGTGGGTTGACAGCGCTTAATACAACAGTACTATTTATATAATGCAAGAGTACAACAACATTTCGAAGTAAGTGTCACGGACGCACTCCAGGTATTATACCTTTATTAATTACATTACACACTTTTCTAGAGGCTCTCTCATTTATTTGATATTACAGTGCATGCAGAAGACTTATTCAAGATGTATTATACCTTTATTAATGGGTTACAACACTCTTTTTCAGGCTCTCTCACTTATTTTATATAACAGTACATGCAGAAAAATTATTCAGGGCATTTTATGCCTTTATTATTGGGCTACAACAATTTTCTTCAGGCTCTCTCACTTATTTTATATAACAATACATGCAGAATAATTACTAACCTGCCTGGTGGCGCAGCTTTAGCAGCCTATCTGCATAGGCTTGCTGATTCGCAGCACGGACACCTGCAGCTGTGAAGTAAATGAAGGGATATTGAGATATACCTGTCCATTATATAGACTACAATAGCTATTCTTACATACTCCATTCCATGGCTACCTACTCAGTAGTGGGGCATTTTCCATCCCATGGGCCTCCTGTATCCACTGGTTCAATTGGTCCTGCTTCCGTCTCTTCAGGTCTGCATGGTGGTGTCTGACCTGCTCACCAGCATGAGGGATGCCTGTGGCACTGGTGAGATCATGTGCTAGATGATTTCAAGCCTCTGCTTTGTACTCCGTGCCTTGGAACTGGCCCTGCAGGAGTCTTGCATCATGATGATGGACAAGGAGCCAAACCATCAGTTTTGACTCCTCAATGCCCCACCGTTGCGCTCGAAAACAAGAGCCCTCTCCAGTACCAGCTATTATGACTGCAGATGGGAGTTACAACCAGTTATAGCGATTATTCCTGCCTATGGGGCTTAAATATGGCTCATTTCCCGCACTTATTTGTGATTGGTCGGTTTTGAAAATTCTCAGCTGAGTGCAAACCTGCTTAGCACTGAGTAAACTTTCATTAAAATGTATATGTATGTTGATAGTGCATGAACAGCAAAAGCTGTCATGGCTTAGTGGTTCTGTACATTGATTATGATGCAAAGTATCCCGGGTTTGAAGCCTGTCATTGCTTTTTATTTTACTACTGGCCTGACTGGCTAGGAGGTGTGGCTATGTTTAGCTGACTTTGCTCTACTTTGCCCAACATTGCTCTACATTGCTCTAGGTTGCCCGACGTTGCCCAGTGTTGCGCTAGTTGGCACAGTGAGCAGCTCCGCGCAAACATGTTTTGTATGCACGAGTTGGCGCGATGCGCAGCTATGTGCAAAGCCATTGCGCTAGTTAAAGCAGTGCTAAGCTATGGGCAATTATTCTTAAATATGCTTAATACTGGTAAACGTTGCTTAGCAGTGCTTCACATTGTTTAAGATAAGTTACCTATGCATTCATTAGTATGCATGACCGTTTCACCTTCTTATATATATTTAAAATATCGTTCACTACTACATAGGCCATTTCAATGCATTTTAATAGCATTTAAAAGGTAAATGTCAGGAATTATTTTTTATGTACAGATTTCCTAATGAAAATGGAAAAGGGAGTGGTGGGACTCGAACCGGGAATGCCTCCTCTTTGTGCGAAGGCTCTACCACTATGCTATTTCAATTTGGCTTAATTTGCATATTAGTAGTTTATTATCCTCTTCGATGTCTAAACTGCTTACTGTAGCTTAGCAATGGGCACACCCGCGCACACACGCACAAATACGGGCAGCGATTTCGGGAATAATAAAAAAAATTGTTTGACATTTTATTTTATTTGTACAGGGGTTTTGAATGTGGGGGAGTGTAGTTTTGGGGCTATACACATTTGAGCGGACTCGCTCATATCTGCTGACATTTGCAGATTTAGGCACTTGCAGGGGCGTGGATGTTTGGACTGCTCGGCAGTCTGACACTCCCCCTGCACTCCTACACGGTCCGTGTTAGCCTTAGAGTTGAGTCAGTGTGCCCTCATGAATATGCATGGCATGCTGACATCATACTCTTAGGCGGCAGTTTCCGAGTAAGCCTTCGTTGATCTTACACGGAGGATTACTGAATCCCCCCAGTGTATTTATTTGGCGCGCAGATTAAAGGAAAAACGGTGTTGGGCCACTTTAAATGCTATTAGAAGGGGTAGGTGTGTACCATTACATTGACGGGTATTATTTATTTAAATTCACTTGTTTGATTTTATCCATTTATATCTGATGAAGTTTGCAGAATCGATGAAAGTGCTTAGATTACGATTTTTTAACATTTGCATTTAATAAAAATTTGGATTTGAGACATGCTGTTGTCGTAGAGCTGCTTTACCTTGCTTTTGGATGGGTTGCTTTGTTCCAGAGTTTTCTTAGTCTGCATATATATATATATATATATATATATATATATATATATATATATATATAAAATAACCAAACAATCCACTTGAGTGGGTAACTCCAAAAAGATGGTTTATTAGTTAGTGCTTTCGTCCTTTCACTCCCAATGAACTTTATCAGGCTAATAAACTTTGAAAACAAGTTTGTTGCAAATCACATGTTCAGTTTGCACCAGTCAGCACACTTTCCAGCTCACAAGCACATCACCTCTTATAGCTTAATACATTAAAAATATATCTGTGAAAAATTCACATAAAATAAAACAGAAGCAAAGTTCAAGTTAATGTCAGGAGTTGAATTTCAGACCGTCTGCTTGTAAGGCTAATATATTAGTCACTATACCAGAGAATATTCGTAACACAAAATGGAAATATTGTTATTTCATTCTCCTAATTTTCTGGCTTGATGCTAATAAATTCATTTTTTTACTTTTATAGCATATACATGGGTTTGTATCTACCTATGGGCAGAAAACATAAGCAAAGGATACAAAACCATGTGTATGCTATAAAAAGTAAAGAAAATTACAATGTATTATACAAACATACCACATTATGTACACATTTTAAGAAATCTGTGTTTTATGGTATGCAAAATATAAGTACTTCTGAAAAGCAGGTGATACTGAGTTACTGTTTGACAGTAGGGAAATTTCTGGCAACTTGAGCTGGCAGCTAACATTCCCCTGGCTTAAATGAATTTATTAGCATCAAGACAGAACTGACAAATAGGAGACTGAGGTAGCAATATTTCTATTACATTAGCCTTACAAGCAGAAGGTCTGATGTTCAACTCTTGGCATTAACTTGAACTTTGCTGCTATTTTATTTTATGTGGATTTTTCAGATACATTCTTAATGTATTAAGCTAAAGGAAGTTGTGTGCTTGTGTCTGATTGGTGTAAACTGAACGTGTGAACAAATTTTATTTACACTTACTTGTGTTTTAAAAGTTTATTAGTATGATGAAGATCAGTGTGAGCAAAAGGACAAAAGCACTAACCAATAAACCATTTATTTGGAATTACCTACTGGAGTGCACTGTGTGGTTATTTTCTACTGAAGTATTCACGGTCAGCAGGATGTCTTTGGAAATGTGGTTTGTTTATTGTTCCTGCACACATATATGTACATATATAATATATGTAACATATATATATATATATATATATATATATATATATATATTCACACACACACACGCACGCACGCACGCACGCACGCACGCACACACACACACACACACACACACACACACACATAATATACATACGTATATGGGTTATAGACAACCCACCAAAAAGAAATTTCCTAGAACTCTATCTTTGTAAAAAAACATTGAAAATGGACTTATTTTTAATAATTAAGTAGATTCACTAAGACCAGATATCCTTTTTATCAGGAACAGCCAGGAAGCAGAAAAGAAGCTAAGCAGCTTGTTTTATATACAGCATGTAACTGCCCACAAGGAAACATTCTCAAGCCACTCTGATCGCTTTTTCCAAGTAGTTAAAAGACTAAGAAATAATAACCATGTTGTGATGTTTTACCTTTACTTCAGAAGCCTGACATCACACTAAAATCAGATAGAGAAACTGGTGGATATAAAAATGGGGCCACTACAGGACAGAAAAATGTCAGAAGAGTCACCGAAGGTGGTGACAAATTAAAAATAGATAAAGGTTTCTAAATATATCATGGCTCTTCATTCTTTCGTCATGAACTGCTAATTTTGGAGATGATTTCCAAGTGAAGTTGTATCTGCTAGCTAGCCTGTGTCAGGAAATTACAGCTTGGTAAATAACAATAAAAAATAATATAAATCTACATGGAATTTCATAGTCTATAGAAAATACCAGAGGATGGATGGTTAAAATTCCACATCACAGAACACAAAGTTGTGCATCAAATAGATGGGAGAAGAGAAATGCATACATACACACTTACTCACATGCACACTTGCAGCAAAATAGGGAAATATGAGAACGGCTCCTATATAGTGTACATTAGCATAGGAAATTACCTGAAAGTCATAATTAAAGAGTAGAAACAAAAGACAGTAGCAGTTATACAGAGAGGCTAACAGAGTGTATAAAAAAGTATTTAAAGCAAAAAAGGAGATGCTATTGTATCTGTATAACTTATGTCTTGAGTCTATACATACATGCTCTGCTTCAGTGTTCATTTGCTGAAATAACGACAGCAGAGCATGCACGAAACACTGAAAAGTAAGTCAACATAAATCAGAAGCAGTGAAAAGCATGACAAGGTACTTGTATTCCCAGTGGAATAAGTGTGTGTGTGTGTGTGTGTGTGTGTGTGTGTGTGTGTGTGTGTGTGTGTGTGTGTGTGTGTGTGTGTGTGTGTGTGTGCATGTGTAAAGAGGAGGGGGAATGCTGACAGCAACAGTATATATTATCAATGTCCAAATCATACTACTGTAGCCTTTTTCTTAAGTACAACAATCATGTACTGGAGAGGGTGTAGATTTAAGATAAATGTGAAGAGAGTTTTTGTGCAAAAAGGATAAAGAACCTGTGTCACAAGGCACTTGTTGTATTCCAGTGGAATAAGTGTGTGTACGTGTGTGTGTGTGTGTGTGTGTGTGTGTGTGTGTGTGTGTGTGTGTGTGTGTGTGTGTGTCTGTCTGTGTGTGTTCATGTCCATGTCTGTGCACATGGAAAAAAGAGGAAAGAGGCAGACAGAAAAAGTGTGTACTATGATCCTGAAGAATATGAAAAATCATATTACTGCGATCTTTTTTATAAGTACAAAACAATGTATGGGGGAGGGTACAGATTTAAGATATATATATGAAAATATTTCTTTGCAGAGAAATAATTAAGGGCCTGATACTCTTTTAGAAAAGGCAGTGGGCTGTGAATCTATAAATGCAAAAGAAAATTTGTAGTAGTTGCTGATGTTAGTGGCAATAAGAGTGCATGTAAATCAAGTAAACTAGCTAGGGGGTACTAAGTACCACATGAAAAATGCATCTTAGACTCTTTTAAAATTATAAGGAAAGGTTGCTAGCCCCAACCTTTCACCACCAGAACAATTCTGGCCATGTTAGTGTATACATAATAGAAATGATGGTCCATTTTAAAGATCTGATATCCATAGGTACCTTCCACCACCTGACAACCACATATTATTTTACTCTACTGTTATTCCTGGTATCCCCATAACTGAGTGTAGCATAGTAAGCAATAGTGAGACATTCAATCATACACACTGTGTGTGTTTTAAAGTTATGTAAGCACCCAACTATTTTCGTCAAGCTCGTTATGTCTCCTGGATTAAGCAGTCCTAAAGAACTGTGCTTATTATCTCCTTAAAGCACAGTAATGGGTGAACATATGACAGGCAGTTATAAATACTCTTAAACACAACAGAGGCACTTAAATTCACCCTGCTGCTTACAGGTCCAACCAGGACAGTGATAATCTTGGTGAGTTTCAGCCAGCTGATACTGACTCACAAGATCTGTTATACTTATCAAGTCATTCAAGGTTAATATAACCCTGAGTAAAACCTTGCTGGTGACAGTAATTCGGGTTACCTGGCTGTCATGGTAGAAGAGTTCAGATGTGTTATTTTATTTATTTGTCTACATGTATATTTATTATACTTTATTAACTGGGCAGCTGCAGTTCAGTAAAGCTCTTTTCTGTGGATCTGTGTGAAGGTATTTGTCAAGAACATAGTTTGAAACACATAATAAAACAGAATACTTTCTATTTTTTTAAGCATAGAATAGCACTTTGAGGCAATTCCACAGCATTGCATGTGTTTGTCTTTATACACTGAGAGAGAGGAAGTCATCAAATGCAATACTTTATAACAGAGTAAAATATAAACAAGTAATGATTCAAAAATGTAATATATAACAGTAAAACACAGACGCATAAAATGTTAGAACATGTACAGGATAATTACAGATTGTGAAATAAGGGACAGAAAAATATATATGATTTACAGTTTGTGTGCTGCTAAGGAGTTATAGTAATACAGTTGCAAAACAACTATCTAAGCCTTGTAGTAGGCTCCTATAAACATGTGCAGTAACTGAAGCAATTTACTTGCTAGTCAAACAAGTTTGCAAGGACAGGATAAACATTTAATTTCATAATATATTATTCAATAATTGTGAAGCACCCATCACAAAAAAATTTCAGTGACAATTTGGAATAAGCATTAAGAAAAAATTAATTACATTAAGTATCCCATAAAAAAAGAAAAGCTAAGGACCAGAGCCAGATCATGGTCAAATGTGGTCCTAGACTGGGTAATGGATCACCCCCTGCAGCCATTACAGTGTCCCATTACTTGGCTATTTCTCCCCAGTTACCATAAACACTGTTCAAACTTATCAGTCTGCATGCTATTTTCTACTTTACTTCTACAATGACTACAGATATTTGGATTTAAATTAAAACTGTTATTTCAAATTGTATAGCACAGACACTGATAGTCATTTGCTAAACAAAACAATACAGTCTCAGAATGAAAAAAAACTGTAAACTTCTCTGCCATTGAAACAGCATTAGAACCCACATTCAAAGAAAATGCATCTGGCCAGTGGTGGATTAAGCTTACCTCTGGGCTGTTTTCAAACCATAGACCCCTTACCCTCATTTTTAAGATCATGCATACTTTCATGTGTTTTATCACTCACCTCCCTGTTTGTATTAAATTATATCAATTGTATGATACAACATCACTTGTTAGACTGTGTTTCAAATTTGTGGTTTTGAACATTTTTCTAATAAGCAATGAAATAAAAT
This sequence comes from Protopterus annectens, assembly GCF_019279795.1. Lineage (NCBI taxonomy): Eukaryota > Metazoa > Chordata > Ceratodontiformes > Protopteridae > Protopterus > Protopterus annectens. The sequence goes on from NC_056738.1 coordinate 327,998,758, forward strand.
GTATGAACCAATAATGACAAAACTACCCATTTCAAAAAATTTCAACCATAAAAGCCCATTCAAACTTCATTACAATCCATGAATATCAGCCTATATTAAAAGTCATTTGAATAATTTCACATTAAAATTTCACATTAAAGAGATCTGTAACTAATGAAGAGGTTGCTGCTGGCAATCAATTTCACATTTTAGTGTTTCATCTACAAATTCCGTCCCTATATTGCAATAGGGAATGGCTGGAAAACTGACAATAGGTTTATAGTTACTAGGCATCTCATCCAAAGGAGGACACATTTATGAGTGCAGCACCACCATCCTCACCTGTAAAGTACACCACAGTATCAGCAATCCATCTACATGATATGGGAGTAGAACATACAGCCTTCTACGCAAAAGGCAAGTATATTACTACCTATTGTGCTACTAACACTGCTTTCAAATTTTATAGCACAAATACGGATAGCCATATACTAAAGAAAAAGGTTGCACACTGAAAACAGACATAGCATGAGTAATAGTAAACTTTTCTTCCCTTGAAACTTACAATTCCTTAAAAATGTACTGAAACCAACAGTTCCTTGAAAAATCCATTGAAACTCACAATTCCTTGAAAAGAGCACTGAAACTGTTAAATAGTCTGGTAGATGCTGTAGAGAATTCAGAATCTTGTCTTCTGTAACCAAGGTACAGGGTTTGAGCTTGACCAAGCTTGTTAACAAACCTGCTGTCCCTAACTAGGGCATTTCACAAACACACACACACACACACACACACACACACACACACACACACACACACACACACACCCCTTACCAAAGGAAGATACATGCCTGGAACGAGTATGTCATTTGAAGGAACCCTGACACAAGCAAGTTTAAATTCTGATCATGAAAACGAAGAAGCAGCAGCAACAGGAATGTGTAAAATATGCGTGTGTTGATGCATGCAGAGAAGCAGCAAGAATGTAGATGTGTGTGT